>NW_019215014.1:0-33940 GCF_002532875.2 Varroa jacobsoni | reverse complement strand
AGTGGACATTAGCGCCCTCTTGGTTTCACAAAAACTCAGCGTGCGCCCCATTGTATGTATGACTACCCTCGATAATGGTTTTCATGCAGGTCTGAAGAGAATTTCTGTGTGTGCTTTCTAATGAAACAGATTGGTGGGTTCCGTAAACTTTTCGTTGGGCATACTGCTACTACTAAATAAATGCCTTAGACAATAATTAGTCCGGTTCTACAGTCCTATTTAAACATTGTTGCTTTATACTGCTGGCCGCTCCAACACGAAACGAACCGTAGACTTGCGCCCGGTTTCGAGCCTAAACTTCTTCACCTGGCATTTATATGTATGGTAAGCGGCAAGCAAACTCGTTAGAGCCGCATCACCTCAGGAGGGCTTAGTGTTACGACTACTGCCTATACGGGCACGCTCCTGTTAAGGCTACCATCGTTTGGTAGAGAACGAGCTCAATTGAGCCGTTCACTGAAGGCTTAAAAATTAATATCACGCATGCAGTATTCTTCCTTGCCTCCTGTGCTATTACAGCCGCGCTTTTATCTGGCACCTGGCCATTGCCACATAGACCCTAAAACTGGTAGTGCAAAGTAGCCTCACATTCCCTCGCGCCTAGCACAGAGATCGCGGCCTAGCTAGTATAAACGCTTTCCTATGAACAGTGGACAACTATTGAGAAAATAAGCAAGAGTCAGAGTGAGAAGGAGTTCTCCGTGCGAAAAAGATGAAGAACTTTTTCTAGTATTGCTAATCTTATGTACTAAAGCCCTCAGCATGCTGCAGTACTTCCTACATAGCTAGGACTTTGATCTGTTTTATGTATGAAAAAAAGACTACGTTGGAACCTGCAGGCCAAGCATCGATTTCAACTATTTCAAATATGGAATATATTTTTGCTAATTCTGAGATAGAGTGTCTCCAAAAACTATTTATCGTTTTGACGTATCGTATCGTATCGAATTGACGTGAGATAAGCAGATGAATATACTGAGTGACGTTTTAGAAGTAGCCAGAGATTTTACTACCTTCCACACGCATATAATAATAGGTTACTCAAGCATATATCGGAAAGATTCCTTAAACAAGCGTAACCCTTGAATGATTCCTTCGGCCATGGGGATAGCACGCTCACATTACTGTCCAATTCTTTACGAACGAATCGGTTCTCCTGAACGCTACCCGGCACTGATGCAACACTAAAATCTTCGTGCTGCAGAGTACTTTCTGGCGCAGAGTCAGAACAATTGCAAACCAATTACCCCATTTTAGCTTAGCCTTCTGCGGATAGATTTCTTTTGAAGGCAGGACCAAAGTCACACTGGCATCGTTACATGCGCAGACAGATGACGACATACAGTGTCACTCTCACGAATTGCCGCACCAGTCACCCATTGTAAAATTTGGCCATTTAGGTTATAAAGAAGTCGAATCCCCTCTCTGTTCATCTCTGTGTCCTTTGACGGCAAATTAACGAGTTAATAAAAACCATTGTGCAGTGAGAGAATCATTTGGGCAGACGCCGCTTCTCTCATATACATCACAACAACACGTCACCAGATAACTTCAAGTGAAAGAAGTGTGGCCGAGTTGAGAGATGGTCAGGTTGATAGGCGATCAGGAGGTCCATGCTTTACATTGGGCCAGCCAACTTCTTCCTGCCAACATTTCGAAGTCGTTGGTCACACCGCCGATGCCCACTAGAGCTAATGGTTCACACAGCTAAGAATGGAATGACAAGTTCATCGAGGATCGGACCAGTAAATAGAATGGCACCTGTTACAGCCGTTACTGATGCTGCTGCTGTTACTGTTGCTATTGTGGCTGGGAGCTGGCGATGGCTGATGAGCGGGAGCATAGAACTTGTGCCCTTAGCGGGTAGCAGGTACCAATAGCATAGAGACATTTAAACTGTCGTTTACCATCTGTTACTAGCAGTTGTTAGCTGTAAAAGAAACCTACAGGAAGATGGAAAAAGGAAAAAAATGTTCATTCGTGACGCTGCCTAACGAACAAAACCGGCGAATGGATATCGACATTTGAGAGCTTTTATTAATCAGGATAAGTTGGCTGCCTAAAATGTCAGTATCGATCAAACTTGTCACGATGGTTCATTTAAGAAGAATAGACAAATTACAACAAATACGTTTATAACGAATAAACAAATACGTTATTGTTTTTCTTTGTGATAACAGGTTACGTTTCATAGTTTATCCGTGTGAAATGATAGCTCTATATTAGTTTGTAGCAATTCTTTTGTAGAGAAATGACTATTGTGATTCTACGTTTGCAATGAAACCCTATTCTGATATCGATAAAAGGGGTACAGTAGCGTATATTGTGGAACATGGCGGTACTGACAGTGGTACAATGAATCTTTTCACTTATTAAGTTAAAAAGTTATATTATCTACAACGTTTAGCAAGCCTTTGATCTCCTTCGAACAAACCGAAACATGAGAAAATATTAGCTTTACAAGTGAGGCACAAGCATAATTGATATCCATATTAACAACCTGGGATTGGAAAAACAGCACCGACTCATAACAAGCTGGTTAGTAGTTCATTGTTTTTGATCAAAAACACATTAAACCATTTCTACCGCTTAGTTTCATAGACATCAGTTTCCTCCCAATAATCCTCCCCAAAAAACTAATCCTAGATGCCGGAGTTCGTTACACATTGACGTCGCTACGTTAAATTGATTACGAGCGTATTTCTGGGACCGTTGCGAATACTGTAGTGTGTTCGCATTGGGGCACCTGGAGGGCACCAGAGAGCACTATGTCGACAAAGATCATGTTAAAGGATCCAGAGGCGTAAAATGGTAGACTGGAAGCGCAGGATCTTAAGCTCTTGCAACCGCTAGCGCCGTTAAAGCGTCTACTTTAAGATGGCTGAGCGATGCGTACAGCTTTTTGGCAAGAGATTAAACCATATGTTAAACGGTATTAGGCGTCCCCTTCTTTAATCATTTCGAGCCTAAAGGTCCTTCATCAGCCATGCTGGTCACACTCGGTGTTGTTCCAGTTGCCCCTTGCTTCGTTTTACCCTGTCCCTCACTTGATTAACATAGGTTATTAAACAGCGACCATATAACTTTGCATGGCAAGCGACATTTTGTCGCAGATAATTCGCGGTCTTCTCGCGATAGCGGCGATCTTGAACCTCAAGGTTTCTCACTACTGCTGAGCTTCAAACGGAAGCAGAATATATGTATTCGCCTCTTTAGAGCACTGAGTAATAGCGCCGTATATGATGACGGAGATGTCGCGTGAGGTTTTCATTCTCACCTCGTCTTATAGTTTGTTTTGATCCTCAATACGCGTCCGAAGCAGGACACAGCACCAGTAAAAGCACATAAACAGAAGTACCATCTCAAGGCTGAATTGTGGCAAGCTATTCGACTTTGCGCAGGTTTACAGTACTAAGCAAAGACGTGGAATTATCAAATGTTTGTAAATATTAATTCCCAATTCTAAGCGATTTTTTGTTAGGGCCCCCATGGTTGTTAACAAAGGTCGGGATTTTTCCGCGCTAAGGAAAATAACTATCAATCCGTGATAAGGATTCCTCTGAGACTCGTAGAGACTTTTGAAGCGGGTTGCCTTAACGATTCATTATCCAGAGTGCAGTTCAAATAGGAAGAGAAAAATAGATAACATCATTTTTTTTCTGAATAACATGGCCTAGCTTTCGTAATTTCGGGGAATCGATGTTAAAACGAAATGAATGCCTTGCGACGCGCGCTCCACTATAAGGATCGCAATAAAATTAACATCTTATTAATTATCGACAATATTTCCAGTGGTGCATTTCTCTTTCAAAATGAGTTTAAACAGGGAGGTGCGTTAACGTATAAGGCGTAGAAGTGGTTGTATATAAACAGCCTTTCAGTGTGTCTTGCGCAACCACAAAATATGTAGAAACACTTTAAAATATGAGCTAAATAATTTCGAGTAAAATTTATGCACCTTTGTTTTACGTACCCTTTTGTGCTACCCGTAAGGAGTCTCACACCGAATGGCTTTTGGTGTTTGTTCGTTACTTCGTGTACTTAACATATAGGTCTGCTCGACATGAAGGTCAGATTTTACGTCCAGACATGTTGAAGTTGCCAAACATGTCATCTTTTATATCTTTTTCGTCTGTATACTTTTATTACATATTAGTGAAAAAAAAAGACGTTCAACTGTTTTTCTTTAAACAACAATCACCATGCAGGACCTTATGTGCTAGTCGCTCACGTCAAGTCCAACCATTCCGTGGGTCTGAGCTAACACAGGGGCTAAACCGAAGGGTTGATGTTGTTGTTGTACTGAGACGTCAATAAAGAGATTTTCGTGTCTAGTTAAGGAATGGATTGAACGGTGGGCGGGAGCTTTCGGAGCCAAAAATTGGAAAGGGAGGTAGACGGGATTTCGGAAACTGCAGGGAACATCGTCCGCCAGAGGAAGGCAAACGGGCAACGAACACATCGACAAAAAGAACTCCACAGGCTCCTGCCGCCCTTGCTGGAGTCCTTGGTAGAGGAGGCGGACCTACACACAGGAATAAAAGCAAAGCACTGTGAATTTGAGCGGTAGCGAAAGCCAGTAGCGGTCCGGAGAACTGGGAATGTTTTGTTACCAGAAATGAAAGCAGAGAGCAATTTGCTAGGCGGTGCAACGCGACACCTGTGCCAGCAACCCACTTCAGCCTTACGTGTTCCGCGGCGTCGGTGTCATCGTCGCCGTGCCCCTTCGCGCCGACGCCGCTATATAAAGAATTAGGGGAAAATGGAAGGGCAGGAGAAGACTGGGGATTTCGAGTAAAAGAAACGCGGGCAATTCAGCCCAAGAAGCTGTCGCAACTAAGTAGCAATGCCCACTCCTTTTCCTTTATCCTGGAATAGATTCCCGAATTTCTTTGAAATCTCCGTTCTTTCTCTAATCACAGCCTTGACAACGACCCTATCCCTTGCACCCATACGTCCCACCAAGCTACCACCAAAACCCAGTTTCGTTGTCGCTGCCAATGTCTCGTTCCTTTTGGTGATCCAAACTGGCAGCCAAGCTGTGCCGGTTGTCTTGGAATTGTAACTCGGATTTCCTATGTGCTGTTTGAGCCAGCGCTCCGTTTTTACCGTCGCTGGCTCAGTCTTCCCGATTTACTTCTCATCAAAAACCTGCCCTTCCAGCGGCCTTTCTGTGCTCATTTCGGTACTGCCGCAACTTCATGCCTGTTTTACTATTACTATTGACATGGGGTACAACCGACTTTGTGTTCGTTTTCCAACTCTAGGCGGTTGTTATTGTTGTTGCTATTGCCGTAGCTGCTTTCGTCCTTCAATCTTATTCGTCGCCGTCGTCATCATTGTCTTCGCAGTCTTCGGTGACGGCGTCGCCGACCGCGTCGACAAAACGACGAAAATGATGGCACCGTCGTAGCTGGGCTTAGCACAGCATCCTCCCAGCAAGAAGGAGGAGGGGGACGTTGGCCGAGACCAGCCCGACCCACGTCAATCCGTCCTTCCGCCCGAATTATCCCTCGTTCTGAAGTCTTTTTGTCGGGGCCCGCAGAAAGCTGTTTCTCCTTCGCTACGTTCCCCCTCCCCCAGCTTCTGGTGCGAGTCTCTAAAGCGGCAGCAGTGAGGACGATGAAAAGGACAACGATGAGAACGAACGTTCTTCATTTCCTATTTGGCCATATCTCGCATCTCGACTCGGCTTTTCGACTAACTCGAGGCGTCGTACAACAGCCTCGATCGCTCTCTCCGCGGCTCTGCTCCGGTCATTGACGTAGCAGTGTGACTAGCTAACGTCACCGCATATCATCATACTACAATACACATCCTAGCTGGGATCCATAAGGCACAGATGGGGTGCGGGAAAAGGAAAAGAAGTTGGAGGGTGCGTCGAAGCTGCAGGAGAAGAGACAAAATTAGCATAGCCCATCATCTATGTCAACGGCAGTGGTAATATCCCAGAAGGCAGTAAAGAGCCGGCAGCTGGACTGCTGAGGCCTCCGTAACTTCCGAAAGCCTCCGCCTTTTCTACTGCCGCCACCTCGAACGCCAGGGATATGCGAAGGTATAGCGTCCGTATGCCATTCAGCCTAGTCTGTTGCCCACTGCAATCCCACGCTTGTACTGATTCAATCCGATAGTAATATTTGCTATGGCATTGCAGCTCACGCATGCTTGCTATGAAGTGTTTCTGTTTCGGGAACGAAAACCAGTTATACATATGATCGGTGTTTCTTTAGTTGGGCATAGGAGAACTGGTATTGGTTGGTCGTATTAACAGTAACGGTAACGGTAAAAGTGCGTGGGTCGGTCGACCGGTGGGCTGGATGGTTCACTGAATATACGTCGCGTCGATGTCATTGTTCTTTGTCTGAGAAAGCCTGCTGGGGAACATAGCATGTCCTATTAGCGACGATGCGTCTATGTCCTTAGCAAGCTGGAGGACCGTGTAAATATCCCTTCTCTTCGTAACTGCCAAAGTTTAGCTATCTCTTAGAGTCATTTTTACAGTCTGCTTCTCTCAGGCAATTACAGCTATTTCACAACGAATGCCGAAGCGCCTTGGCTAGCAGGCACAGCATATGTTGTGTCTGGTTCTACACACTGTATGCTACGGAGAGATCGCCGTGGAAAGAAGCGATTCAAAGATGGCTACAGGCAAAACTTCCTCAGGAACGAAGCCAATCGGGAACGACGACAAACGCAGTAGGAGTGACAGTTTTCAGAAACCTCACATACCTGAATTCTTCCTGTTGGTTTCTGCTTTGCTTTGCTTTGCTTTGGTGCGAGATACAGAGGCCAGCTGACGTATGTTGGCATCTTGATAACATGGGAACAGTGGGAAACCAGAAAGCTCTACGGAAGACCCAAGAGACGATGAACAAGTGTGTCGTCCATATATTGTATTGCCTTTTCTGTTCTCGTTTACGCGCATAATAGTTATGTGACTCACAACGTGTGATGCCTATCTTCAATAACCCCCGATATCCTTGTAAAAGTGTATAGCACGCTAGACTTCTATAGGCTGTATTAATGGTCATAACGGTAATTTTAGGGAAACTGAGATGGGTGCTTAATGTATCGAACTGCCTCAGAGCAATGTCAGTAATTAAAGATGATTTCCTTCATGCGCGAAATGTGGATATCCATCAATGGAAAGTACCTCTTCCTAAATGGGTTACATTGATGAGAATCAGGTCGCCAGAAAAAACGGTCAAAATAAACACTCATTTCCCCTGATATACATATGCGTATACGGTATATATATATATATCGTAGTCATAGAACAAATATACTCTACCTACCTTATGTTATTGCTGCAAATAATTATATACGGAAAAATGGCAGCTGCGTGTCCTCTTTTGTGGGGTTTCACCGTCTGCGGTTCTTGGCGACATCCATTACGTATGATTCAAAATGCATACACACTAATTTACGTACGTTAATCGCTATACTGATTATCAGCTTTACATCGAATACCAAATATGTTAGCCTCTGGCCGATTGCATCGTCTAAGAGCCTATGACTACCATCAGTTCAGCGATGGCATCGTTGCATGGGGGCAGTAGCAGACCAGGCGTGCCAGTCACCTTCAATTGGCTTCGTCGATGCGTTACCCTAACGACGTGACCACCATGTAAACAGGTTTGCTAAGCCCCCGTTCTTCGAAACTCTTACATATATAACTATATAATATATAGTTTCTTTATTATATATATTATATATAAAGCTTCGAAGAATAATAATACAAGACCCTACGATCGAGCCTTGCCAACAATATGGAACGGTGATCCTCAAACCGACCGGTTAGCCAGACAAGTAGAGAAGTTTCGTGTCGCAGTTTACGTAGACTATGTGGTCTAAGCGGCTATTGGAGCGTTCGGTCTGTACAATAATGGCATCGTCATCGTGGCTGGTGGCACTCGGTTCGATAGCTGACAGCGGGCTCATTCTTGAAATTGGAAGGAACATCCTCTGAGTCCCCTTGTATAAGATCGACAAATAGTGGATGATCCAGTTAACTTTAGGATTATTAATGAAAGTTCGAGAGATTTCGGTAATAGTCATTAACTTGATGTATAATTCGTGTAATTACATTAATACTGAGTGACACAGAGACCAAGAAAAATAAGAAATCACAATATTATCAAAAATAATTACCGGACGAATAAAAAGAAACATCAGATGTAGTTTATAGCTGACCTAACAACACTCGAATATGCTGCTTCGTTATTTGCCACGCCTGCAGCACGGAATTACTGACGTAACCAAAATTGCCACCTGGATTTCTAATCGGTGTCCATTATATCCACCCCATTGGAGATCTGACTTCAAACTATTAAGGGTCAGCTACTTTTCACATACGCTTGCTGTAGGCCTAATCTTTTAAAGATGCTATCCTCTTTGAACATTCCTTAAAAGCGCCTTCAGTCCTCGACTATTTTGACGTCGTGACTTTGAACGGTACCGAAATCACGTGAGCCAAATTTATAATTATCATCGTCCTCATCGTGACTCATCTCATTTCTGGGTGGCAGGTGCCGTCTCTGTTCGTTTTTGTGTCTGCTTGAATTCCCTCGATTTTTATCTCTCGGAGACTTTTGATTGTCTTCCAAAGCTTCGACCTGAACAATAAAGCGTTCACTGGTGGACTTCTAATTCAATAGGCATTCTATGTTTTTTGCCAGGTGCTCAGTCATAGGCGACAGAAAGCGTTGTGGCTTTCCTATGTGTAGCAAGCATGATCACACACATTGTCTTCGTTCCAGACCGCATCACCTCAAATTTTGATGATATCATTACGCATCAGAAAAAGATGCAAACGGAGTTGTTGAATACAGTAATTCATAAACACTCCAACGTAAGACATACACTAAATACACGCAACACCATAACATCTATCTGCACACACTCAGATCTGTCTACAGGGCTCCAGATGTGTGGTCGGACATATAAAGATCTATCGGGCAGGGTTCCCCATATGAACCAACGCACTTAATGCTCAGCCTCCATAGTAGTAACAGTGCCACGACGACATCGGCTCGGGAAATGAGGCATTAAAAATCAAAATTAGTCCCCATGCACCGGCCCCAAAGCCCCTGAAACTCCCAAAGCCACCATGCCACGGCTCCACGAACTGCGAGTGCTTACTGCCCATGGAGTCTTTGTATATCTAACATTCACGGCAGGTACCCCCAAAGGACGGTTCTCCTTCCATCTAGTAGCGACCGTCCATCGACCTGCCACGCGCATTAGAGTAAACCACTATACATAAAAGTTTCAGCACGCCAGCAATACCGTGATGCTATAATAGTATCTACATATGCCTGTGCAAGAAGAATGATCGGGAAAGTCAAAGATAAAATAATATACTTTGAAAAAGACAAGGACGGTTGGCGCTCTAGGGAGAGAGCGAGAAGACCTCCCACATATCGTAAAAGGTGTCCACGAAAAATACTAGGGATGTGGCGGCAAGAAATCGCCGTCCTTTAGGGGGTTAGGTTGGAATAAGGGGTGTAGGTAAGGATTAGAGAGATACCGTATGACGTGCATATGCACACAACCTAGTCGCCGAAATTTTGCAGTAGTGTTGGGTCCGTGCCCGGGCGCTTCGGATAATTTTGGATAGCTGCGGGTTTATGGAATCATTGGCCGGCGGTTGACTGAATTTAGTGAGCGTTCAGGCCAGAAACTTCGACTCCAAAGGGCCTGTCTATCTATCTATCCCTAAAAGTACAATAATTTACACTTGAGCTGTTATCTAATATCGCACAAAGCACGCGGACAAGTTAAGGTTATCTATAGGAAAGTACTGTTGGGACAGAGATGTAAAATGGATATTATGAAAAAAAATAAAAATTATAATATTTATTTTGTTTTATTTTATTTTATTTTAAGTGAACCAATCGAGAAAACCATCACTTCCCCAGATCGAATAGATAGCCGCGCAGTAAATTCACACCTACGAGTTCCAGCGCGTTATTTAAAAATCTGTTCAGATGATCGATTACTTGTCAAGCACGCAGATCGTCCAGAAACAAACAAAAAATTCAACTGGACCTAGCAAAGAAGTATTTTTGCGGCACTTCTCTAACCGCAATAGCGGTAAAGCAACTAACTATACTAAAAATGTATATGCATTCCTGTATGTATCCTTCTTTACAAATACGTGTTAAGAAATCAGACTGAGCTCCTATATATATATATATATATTCTACTGAAGTACTTTCGCTGCAAGCAAATCGCAGGCGTAAACAAAGTACTGTTTACAAGAACCGGAAGTAAATGTCATTTGATCGTAGATTTCAGCAATAGGACCGAGCTGATTAAGCTTTGTTCTAAAAACGTGGTCACCAAGGCTTAAAGCCTGCCGCGCTACCATGGACTACAAAGAAGGCCTGCTACACCTTCTAAACCTTACTTGTGCCGTGTTTTGGAAACATCCAAGATGTCTAGGCCCATACGGTAATCCTTTGCGGGGTAGTTAAGTACGCATATCCTGAACTTCCCAAGCATACGCGTAAATCCCTTACATTTTTTACTATATACATACGCATATATTGAGCAATTTTTTGCATGCATATTTTCAGCAATCATGCGACAATTTTGAATACACCGCTGAAATCCGGTAAATGGTAAAGGCATATTGTCCTGATTTGACAATAACACCCGGCAGTCACTTTCTTAGCTTGAAATTCTCTCCTCATCTGGCCAATGTTAAACGGGATTTCATGGAATATGCTATTTTTCCTGCTGGCTGTCGTCTGCAGAAGAAAAAAGTAACCGTCAGGATGGCAGCGAGGAAGACACAACCACCAGCATTATGATCTTCGCTACACTTACGCGGTATCTGCGGTACAAATGACATTCCCAAGGCCCCGCCGTTATCTAGCCGTTGTCTGTGATTCATAGCGCCACTCGAGCGAGAAGGACGACAGCATGTTCGGCAGAAGCAACGATAGCAGGCGTCTGTTCATTCGTAACTAACAGAAACGTTCACCGTATCGCTATGACCAAGTTCGCAGTGGGTCAGAAAGCGACGCTTCGGAAGATAAGCCATGAATATCAGCGCATATGAGCTCTGGTCGAGTAGCTCATGACTGGAGCCACAGAGTGCTGCTAGTAGCAGGACCAGCGAATCCTAGAGACAATGAAGAGGTTCGGTGCACGGTGGAGGCGGTGCTAGCCTGGCAAAGGGGGACGGTTCGCGGGGGCGAAATGAAATAACCGCCCGTACGACCAGTAGATTCAGAATACGTACATGAGTATAATCTAGAGAAAAGTGAAGACTCTCTGATATTCCCGTTTCAACCGGGCTGTCCTCAACCGAATTCGAAGTGTCGGACAACTCTGTATAAATGTAAAATGAATAATAATGGGTACAATCGTACATTGACGGCTTGACGACGGGGTCGTATGTAAGGCATTTTTGTATTTACAAATACCAGTCCTAGATTTGATTAGGTTTTTTATTCACAAATTCGCGCTCTATCTGGTCTATAAACTGTTTTTTTCATACGTAGTTTGTAAATATGAGGTATTTTGCGAAAGGATTATATACAAACAAATCGAGCGAAGGTCAACGATTAGGAGGCAACTGTCAACTACGAGACAGGTTCCCTACGTTTCGCTGATGTGTCTTTCACTGTTTGATGAAAGTTTTGTGTGTACGGTAGCAATACCTGTGCAGTATAGTTTTCCGTATTAGTCCAAACAACACTGGAGCATAAGAGACATTAAATCTAGAGGGAATTTTATTTATTGCATTGTAACACAACTGGTCAATCTGTAATTGCAATCTACTACTTTTCGAGTCGGCCCATGCCATTTCAACGATTTTTAGTCAGACAATACGAACCGTTCAGGCAATGCATTTGATGTAGTGTTAAAAAACTGCCCCATTGTCAGAGACCCAACATGGATACAGGCTAATATATTATTATTATATTACCATGTATAGTTTATATATATTATTTACATTTATATATAAATATTATATAATATAAAAGTATAATAGTATAATGATAAATATACCTAATAAGACGCACTGAACCAAGTGAGCAGCCTCGGGCTGCGGTGGCAGTACAAATTTAAATTAGCTGTATATAGGTTCTATGTGCGTATTTGTATGTTCGTCTAATGCATACTACCCAGAGGCGTAAATTGTCGTATTTGGCCAGCTAACGGTCGGCTACTTTTCCGTTATGCAGATGTGGTAGATTGGGCGCTAACCATCAACAACCAATCACGAATCGATCCCTAACAAAAAAAAACTGGGGTGTCTCGAAGACTGAATGAAGTTGAAGTGAATCAAGCCCGAATATCAGGTAGTCTCAACGCGCCTGACAAACGGATTAACTGCCGAGGACGAAAGTTAGCTCCCATGACAAATCTGGTTGACTTGGCTGGCTTCTGTACTAAAGCCTGTCGAGAATCGTTTATTCGTCCAAACAGTTTCCTACTACTTGAGTAGTGACCCCTTTCGTTTCCACAACTAGGAGAAATACTCATAGAACCACACGCAGATAGGGTTTAGCAAGGTTAGCTGGCAGCCACGGCCTGTTCTGAATAATAAAAAATCACCCCCCTTTTGGCCCGTTTTGAGCAGTACTCCTCCTGCTAGTGCTGCTGGCAATGCTCTGTCCCGAATAACGGGTCCCTCTATTTGCAACGCACCATTCACTAGCCGCTCTCTCTCAGCCTGTTTCATCTCCCAGGTGAATATGTGGCATGGGGGGGCTTAAGGGAATTTGGAGTGCTAGTCAGTACAGGGCAGTGGGCTAGCCAGCTGGGGACTCCCCAGCTGCCTACTATTCTTGTTGCCTTCCGCTCCAGCTTTTAGGAATCTGCAAAGGCTGTGTTGATGACGGTAGGGCGTGCGTTTGCAGCCTAACCGAAAAGCATACTTACTTGAAACACCCTCCTCTAGCCCCGCTTGCCCAACAAAGCGCTCCAGCCCTGTACCAATGTTAGACCTAGTGGCAGAAGAGGCTGAGGCAGGACAGCGGAGGGTACACAGGGCTTGTGACGGCATGAGAGTGAGGAGAACATGTCTGGAAGGCATCACTTACACCCAAATCATCCAATCTTCCATATGCAGCTCTGTGGGCAGCAGCCAAGTCCCATTTCAGCCCCTGTCGTTTTGTCCTCGTTTCAATGTTAGCCTCCCCTCAGTTCTTACTTCACGGTAGCCTTCAACATAAGTACCTGCAGGTGTTACAGGGCCCCAGCTGATAGCCCACCAGTCCACCGAGCATTGCCATTCATTCTTCGTAGGCTCCTTCTTTACAGGCTTCCCTCCCGTTCTAATTTGGCTTCGCATAGACACCTCGTCCAGTACGCTTGTCTCGTATCACCCCATAATGCTTGCCTAGCATTAAAAGAACCTATGGCCACCAAACTTAAGAACGAACTCGGCCGCGAATCAATAATGCCGGTGCGGTCAATTCGCCTTCGTTGTGCTCCTTTTTGCTACTACACGTCTGCGATCATATCCGGTACTTTGGATCTGCTTTGTCGAAGGTTTTTTTTTTTTGTTTTTTACTTTTATCGTATTCGTAATTTTCGACTATGTTACAATGTATTGTAATCGATTAATATTCCTTCGTCATGGTTTGGATAGTAGCTGTCGTCTTCCTGTATACTCAAACACTTATTCGTTCTAAACTGTCAAGCACGGATCGGTATCTGCTATCTCGTTATTTTGTATCGTCGTCGTTAGCTCTGTCGGCTACTTGTGAGCCTTACCTTTGGTAATTCCTGTTATATCGACGCTGCTCTGCGTTCATGGTTTTATTTTATTAATGCCGCATCGCTACGACTGTCATCATGTTAGACTTGCTCAGCGTCTCAGAACAACGGGCGAGGCAAACAGCGACTGCAACACCCCATTGGTAATCAGCTGTGAAAAGACAGAAAAAATTTCAGTGTGTTAAAAATAACCCAAGGCGTCGCCGCCTCTGTCATCAACGCTGACGGTGGCTTCATATGTCGCTGCAGCCGGGTAAACGCATTCACTGAGACTCGCTTTCCACATTGCGGATCGGTGTGTCGCACATCCGTCTCGCAAACGGAGAACCGCCTTTTACCCATCGAATGCATCCATAGCTCAGCCGACGACAACGAACAGAAACAAGTCCATGGAAATCCTTGCTTATCATCCTTTGCGGAAAGCTACGCACGTACTGAGCCAACAAGAAGACCTGCTGTCCGCTTACTATGGTCCAAGCCCCATACGAACAGCTGTTTGTTGTGATACCCTTCAAGTGTTCTCCTTGAAGTTTGCATATCTGTATGTATGTATGTTGTGTGAATCGAGCTGTCGCCTGCCACCACTATCTTCATACCATTGGGACAGAGGAAAAGGACTGTTTAGAAATCGAAACTAGGGCGACGAACATATAAAGTCTCTCAAGCTACGCGGCAACAACCTGGAGTTGCCCAGCTGGTGGATCCCAAAGTTAGCGAGGCGGGCAGCCAGTCATCCAGCCACCGACGCCACACGCCATGCGGCACACCCCAGACAAGAGAAGATGGACGCCTTGACGCAAGAGAAGGACAACTGCGAAGGCGACACATTCACTGTCTGCTTTCTCTTTCGTGTGCGGTTCGTAGAAGTAAGATTTTATCAAGCTGTCACCTACCTGTTCGCACAAAGTAAGTGGATGGCGACCCGGCGTTTACCGGCTCCCGCCTGGTGTTTACTGTTGGTGGCCTCGTTAGTAAATGACAGGATGGCCGGATGCTCCTGGCGGATGGATATAGCTGGGGCGTGCTCTGCTGCTAAAGAAGCGAGGGACAGTGGGTGGAACTATATGCTGTTGCTCCTGCCCTCAACGCTTCTTGCTTTTCGCAGTCGAGTCGTTCCTCCTGCCGGTGGCAAGCAAGTGGCAATGCGACAGGCAGACGTGCATGCAAACGCCAGTTGTCCAACGTTGTCAGCTTTTGTCAGCAAGGAAGGCTTCGGGCTAGTCATTTTGTCTCGACGTCGAGCAAAGTATCGAAAAGACTGCGTCAGAGACACAGAGTTTGGTGAAAGGACGTTCGTAACGCGAACGTTCCCAGACAAAAGGCAAGACGAAAAAGGATAGGATAAAATGAGAAGGCTGCGAGCGATGCCGTGATTACCGATGCAAACGTTACGTAGATACCATGCAGTACGTTTCAACAGTTACTTTGACTTGCGAATACCTACAGGGGCATAGGGTGCGAAGGTAAGAGATACAGAGGTACAAGAAGAGGAAGGTAAGGGCACTGCGTGGCGCCTCTTTCAGGTGAGCAGATAACTCAATGGAAGCAGGGACATAACCGGCCACCTCCATCAGTTGAGGGGTCGAGAGGCACTGTCATACTGTCGTCACCGTATTACTGACATGGTTTGGCCGATGCGGGCTGACTAGGCAGGTTGAAATTGCTTGATGGCGGGAAATGACGGCAGCTCATCAGCGGAACGCTTCATGTTCCCAGTAACTTCAATAAAATAGAGCATTACCGATTATGACAAATCTTCCTGCGAGCGACGATTCTAACGGTACTAGCTGAGAAAAAATGTACAAGTGGGCAAGACGCAGAGTAGAAGAATGATATTGAAGAAGTCGTCAATTGCACCATATGCCTAATGTAGTCGGTATGAAGTGAGGTTGCTAGTGAGATGAAGTGTGCTTTAGAGTACAAGAGTGAAGCCTTCGAAATAAATGCGAAAAACGGGTTAAAAAATGTCGACGTAGTAAAGGCTACATCAGGTTTGGGGAGCGGTAGCTGAGTCTATGTTGACCTTTTTACTGCCCTTGGCCTTTTCTTTTTGACATTATTCTCCCCATCAGAGGTGCTACCGACTTGGTTACTGGACATTGACGTCCATTTAGGGAACTAATGGTTTGTTTATGTATATGCCATTGCATTGAGTTCTGTCTTATGAAAAAGGAAAAATCACATCCAACCACAACTATTAAGAGTAACCAACCGGCAGAATCTCCAGCAATTTAATCGTCTTACACTACAAGATATGTACCCATTACGGCGGACAGATAAAGCCAACCACAAAGAATGTACGCGTTACAGAATGCACCGCTAAATAGGTCCTTCGACTGCGCGACTATGTTTGGACTCAGTTCACCATATATTTCTGATGTCAGGACGATTGAGTCGGTGTTCGCTGTAAATGCACACCCCACCCATATGCGCTGCTTGACCTAAGGTTCCCAGCGGAACCTCTGAAGGCGTTTAACGATCCGCTCACGTCACCTCCTACGTTATTCTTGCCGGCATTGTTGGCTTTTAACACGCAACTTGTTCCTAACTTTTAACCAGGTCAGTTTTGGCCATATTAGGCTCTAGCTAAGGCGGCAGAAAGCAGGAAAGTAGCGAACTAACGGAAGGGGTCAATACGTAATTATCTGCACGTGTATAGAAGCCATGGAACAGCGGCGGACTCAGCTGCCGTGAGCCCGAGCTTCAGTTCTAGTAAGAGAAGAACTCGATCCAGATTTACATGTATGTTTTTACCATTCAGGCAAGCCCAACTAACTGTTTATAGGATAGCATAGCACGCTCAAAGAGTAGCAGCTTCGCTCCGCGCCACGAAGGGCGCAGCAAGGAGGGTCGCATCTCTCAGTCTTCGCCTTGGCGACGACGCGATGATAGCGCATGGTGGGCAAGTTACTACTGGGTAAAATTTACCAAGTAGAATAGGGTTAGCCAAGGAAAGAGATAGCAGTCGCTGTAACCACGTTCCCGCAGTCTACAAAGGCGTTATAGAAGTTTGCAGAAAGGGTCTGCGGGTGGTTGATGCGCCTGACCGCTGTTGGCCCAGTTGTACAAAGGAGGAGCAAGCTTTGGGCTCCTAGCGTTCGCTTTGATCTAGGCCCAGAGTAGTCTAGTAAAGAAAAGCGTGTAAAGGGGCAACGATAGAAGCCTCACCGCTTGTAGGGGCAATTTGTCTCCCCCTCGGCCCTCGTTATTCCAGGGTCTATGAACGATGAAGCAGTCGTCGGTATTGAAACTCGAGTTGGCAAACCACGCTGCCCAGCTCCTGCCTACATCCATTCTCTATAGTAAACCGAGTTTGACAGCCGGCTAAGCAATGTCTATTCAAATGAAGAAAGAAACCACTCGATCTCCACCATCAAGGCTAGAGTGGTAGTTATGTTGCTTGACGTAACTCTGTCGCCCGTGGTGGCTGTCTTCACATTTTCATGCATATAAGCTAGTCGCTTATGCGATGGGAAGTGCCGTCCTTCATACTCTGAAGGAAGCGCCTTTTTGATTTCACTGCCCGCCTGTCCAGAACCATTGGCAGTGGCACCATCACTTGTGATAACGCCGGCTTCACACTGGGTGACATGTTCTCCTTTGCAACCTAATAAGAGCTGTAGAAATCGGCGAACGATAGCAACTTCGAGAGATTCCTGAATGCAAAGCGTACGGTTACTATACACTGTACATTCAGAAAACTGGCCAGTTCTTTCCCTATTCTGGTTGATGCAGGATATTTGAGATAGTAGTAGGGAAAAAAGGCGGGAAAATTCGAATTAGTTGCAATTTAAATAACAATTAAATTGGGAGCCAATTTTAGTAAGTGCGATTAATCTATGAAAACGCAAGTGGTTGTGAAAGAATTAATGCTCTGTATTGAGTATCGCTCGCTCTTAACTAATACGAAATCCACGAATTAAACCCTATCAGGAATTACGTCACAGGTAATGTTTAGCTTCGCGAGCTCTTGTACTTCAAAATAGAACTTTTAGTTTCTATTAAACGTGACCATTAATTGTCCAATAATCCCTTCTAGCCTCTTTTATATTCGCGAAGGTACGTTTAATTAAAAGCAAACGGCAATAATCTGCCAACTGTTGATTAAAATAATGAAATATATTGTCGGCATACGCTACTTATATATATCGCGTGCTCCGTTTGAGTCCCTTTAAACTGGTTTTAGATTGTTCTGACCGAATGAAAATGTTTTCAGATCTCTGATCATGTGACTTGCCAGCACGAATCTGTTGACAGTTGTTTTCGTTCGACCCAGAAATGACCCGTGTCAAACAATTAAACGTTATTTTACGAATGAATTAAAGTTCGGAATGGTAGAATCTTGAAGTTTCTGAGAGCGTGGGAACTCAAAGCAGCCGAAAAAAGTTCGACACGTAAAGAAATTCAAAAGACTAATTGTTGGAACTTATTGGAACGAAACAACTGACAAATGGCGAACAGAAAAGGACAAAAAACAAACGTTCACTTCCGTTTTTAAACAAAAAAAAAAGATGTATTAAAATGGCCATTTAAAGCATTTCGCCGAATTGTCAAGCTCTCTCTATTTAAGCCCTATTGAAAATTTTCTTATGTATTTTATAAAAATTTAGCTCAGATTTTTTTTCAGAAATAGCATAAAAACCGCCACAAATGTAAACTATCGACTTCGGTCAGAAAATAAAGTTTTTATTTTGGGTGGGGATTTATTTAGCTCAAAGAAATTGGTTTGGGGGCTAACCTTTGCTGAAAATCCGCAAACAACGCCGTGGTAAGTTTATGTGCTTTTTACTTTTAATTTAAAATGAACTGGGTATTTTTAACGAAAACTGGCTATGAAAGTATGCCCCCTACAGCAAAGAGCCCACTAAAGTTTAGCTGGCACGCCCTGTACGAACTACTCTACGTTTCGAAGCCGTACTGGTCCTTTCCTTATTGTGTATTTACACTCCATCTCATTAACCATTCCCTACTTCTCTTTCTGGCTCTAATTGCTCCTCCTGCAAACTGTATCCTCTTGAGAGTAGCAACGCTGATGCCATTCTGATCCAGCATTTTGGAAACCAGCTATAAAGACAGCGAAGCAGACAGCCAGTCAGATATACCCACCGATACACAAACAAACAGATGGACAGACAGAGGACCAGCCCGGCAGTCGCTAGCGAAACGGTCTATTTCTATTGCGTTTGGCCCTTTGCGAGTCTGAATTGCGCTTCCTTAGGGATGCATGCGTCTAAGAATGAAGGCTAGCAAGCGGTGCATGACGGTAGTGGTTTGCATAAAAATACGCCGCCCGTTGAGCTTTCTACGCGTTGCGTGGGCATTGCACGCTTGAGGGATAAATATTTTCCTGCTTCGAATGCTCTTTCCGGTTAGTTTTCGTACATCATTTTGTTACATTTAAAAGCATATTTTATAAATTGATGCATTTAGATTTAGTTCAGCGCGACGGGCAGTCGAAGGAGTTTTTTGATGAGAGCAGCCCGAAGCTGCTATTATTGGGATACAGGGATTACGGTAAAGGGCATGAAGAACAGTGAGCTGTTTACATCTCATCACTAACCATATGCTAATGTGCGTTGATCTGTGGCTATTCTACAGGAAAAGGCGCTGCACTATTGTGTCATGATCATGTAGCACTTGTAATTGGAAATAATCCCAGAAAATAGCGGTACGCAAGCAAATCGCAGCCCTAATTTCGTACCAAGTCTTCGTTTCTTAGCGCATGTGTTCTCCCTATACGCCAAGCGATTCACAGTTATTTGAATCTTAAAGGAGATTGCCATATTTTGTAACCGTATTGGTCTGTATCAGCGTGGCCAAGGTGTGTATCTGTTAGCTATGTAGTGTTTGCCCAGCTGACACAGCTTGTGTTTCTAGTGGTGGCAAAATACTATCCCGCAAATAAGGGAAGACGCAGAAAAAAGATTCAGGGCAAGTAGAAAGTGGAATGGGCAATCGTATTCGAGGCAAACCGAAACCCGAAGTTCTCGAAGCGGCCCAGAGCCCGCGACAATGCGGATCTTGGGAGACGTTGCTTGAGCTTCAGTCGATAATCCTGCTCTGATCATCCGTTGCATTGCTTGGATCGTCCTCGGTTCTTCTATTCTGCGCTTCGTTGCCTGGCTCTTCACCTCTTCCCCTCGACCTTATCCTTTGCTAGGAGAGAATCCTCACTTGCGCAGATCGTTTTTGCTTGAGGCTTTCTCAATCTGCTCGCCTATAGTCCATTTCGCCGGCAGTGGTAAGACGATGGGCGAAGCGGACGAAGCCATTCACTGGCTTAGTCAAGACGGTGATGGGATACTTCTACTACTCTGCCATTTAAAAGCTTAGGCAAGAAAAGACCGACAGCTGGACAGCCGTCGAATAAGAGAATCGCTGAAATAGAAGGGTTTAGTACCCGATGCGTTGTGAATACGGCCTGCACCGTAGCGTCGTCTCAAGTGATACCTAACTGGCAGGACCACGAACACGGCCATACAACTAGCCTCAAGCAGCCATTAGAGCGATGAAAGTGTAGGATCAGAAAGATGAGGAAGTAGGCCGGTACTCAGCCAATGGATCGTTATCTAGGATATACTTCACAAATTCGCTCAATGACCGACTGGATGATAGCTGCTGCACGAAGCTGTCGACCCGACAAAGAATCAGCCAAAACTTCCCCGATTAGATTCCTTAATAAAGGTTACTCGAATGTGCTGAGTGAAGAGCACATGGGTACCAAATCGTATAAACTCGAAGCGTTAACACTAATGTTATGCAATATAATATTGTACATATATATTGCATAACATGAATGGCAATCCGAAACCCCAAAATCGGCATCATATTGAAAGACTTGTTTCAACACTTCTCGAGCATCGCCGTTCAGAGTTGAACGGGTGGTTTAGACGCGAACGGTCCACGGCAAGTTATTATAGTACAGACAACTTCGCAAAATGTATATACATTTTAATCTTTTTTCGCTTTGTTTGTTTCTGTTTTTCTCGCGTCCTGTTATCCTTTGCACTCTCGGAACCAACGGCCGCGTCCACAATGGAGCTCGAAATGACAAGCATAATAAAAATTTATACTGAAAGAAATTCTCGAACTACAATCATACCCCCCACCCCGTACTTACTAGCAGCATTGGTTGATACTTTGAAGTCTGTAACGGTAGAGCGTTTGAGAAGCCCGATTACGCCATCCGCCGCTGAAAAATCTTGGCTTCTGGTCTTCAGTCACGATAGACGCTGATCACTCTCACGGTTCGCTCGCACTAACAGCAGGCGCGTGTTTTAAGGCCGGAGGGCGGAAGTTTTTGAGGGTCGAAGTTTCGCGCGCTTTGTGCCCAGATGACAGGGTCTCATAGTCGTTACGGCATAGCCTCTTCTTCCAGTCTGCGCTTCTCGTTCGAACGACTGCGATGACGATGTCTCGAAGCGACAGCGGAACTAAAAAAAATGGGCATATCGCCGCGCGGTTGGCGATGATACGGCTACTTTGCCATACACCCATCTGACTCACTTAGCTTCGAAAGCCCACTGCTGAGCGCCTTCATGAGCGTGCTCGCCCGATTCAACGGACTGCATCGTTTACAATTCTCTGGGGGTATTTACAGCATTTCTGCCATTGCTGACTCCCCAGGCGCCTTTTCTGTTCACCCGTACGAGGGCCCTGGACAAGTGGACCGTTGGTAAAACTTTTAGATGTGTATCTGCGCATTTCATGCTATATTCTCGTACGCTAGACGGGATGGTCGGCGAGACAGAATTTCTACTTGCGCCAGCCGTAGCAGTCCGTTCCCGGCTTTCGTAGAAATACTGCTGACACAGCGATACACAGAGAGAGATAGAGACGGACGGCTTTGCCTTTGTCGTAGTACCCTGGCTGACTTGATATACAGTCACTAGAGTTCATCTTAGCGTATGGCCGCCACTGGTCACATACCGCTTGGCCCGGAGCCTATCGAGATGTCATGGCGTGCCTATGAAGCGCTAAGCAGTTGCTCGCGCGGAAAGAGTCTCAGTAACGCTTTGAGCGTCGACCGCTAGAGTGATGAGATCGTTCGTTCTGAGGACAGCACGTCTCGCTTGAAGCTAAGGGGTCTCATCTTTCCTGAAACAGCAGCACGTTCCGCGTCCAGCTATAGTCTCATTTCATCCTTTTCCTTTTTGGTAGAATCCTAAATATATGTAGCTTCTATGTAGTGTTGTAGTTTCAGTCGTTGGCTGTCTACAACATGGGGTACGCGCAGAGTCAGCATATCTGATTGCTCCATTCACGGTGGATTATGTTATTAAATATTGACTCGTTGTCTGGCTCGGTCCCTAAGACGGCTATCATCACAGACAATATAATGATAGAGTTAAGTGATGCGGGTAAAACACGTTCTGAAATGCTTCTGTGCGGTGTACACGCATTATACAGTACAATCATTTGAGGAGGACAAATATCAAAGAATATTTTCAGATAGGTGATGTATAGTTTATTTAGCTGAAATATAATATGTTTGTGTTTTTTCATCCTCGTTTCTAGGGGTGACATGACAAACCTACAAGTTTATCATGTCATCCCTACAAATCCTGTCGTTCACTTTTCCCCTGACCTTGCTTGCTATTTGGCTATACAGATTAACTACACCCAGCTTCCAAAGAGTTGTCATTACCGACTTTAACATAAAGCATACCTAAGTTAACTTCACTGCAGCTGCTGTTGCTTAGCTGGTATTGTTTATTGACCGACGTGTCGAAAAAAGAGTAGTCATCATCGTAGTCCCTCTTGCCCTTTAGGGCAAAGATGACCATATATAATCATTTACTAGGAAGTCACAAACCAGCGGCCCACTCAGCAGGTCCCAACGAATAACAGTACAGCTAGGACACTCATCTGCGTGGTTGGACTCCGCAGCCGAAGAACTCCATGCGACCCATCTAGCGTCGCGTCTTGTACCAGGGACAAGGGCAGCAGCATCGCGCTTCGCTTTCTACTCTCAGACGTTTGCCAAATCCCCGATACATACCATACGTTATTACCCACCGTAAGCAAAGCGGCATCGAAGTAGTTGGTTGCTGGGTGCAATGTGTGTGTCTCATCGTAAAGTGCATTCGTCTGCCGAGTTGCTCTTTTATAGTTGTTCCGTCGAACTCAATCTTCCCCTCGCTCTCTCTTTATTTCGGTTTTACCACTGGCTAGCGTGTATTAGTTCGCTCAGTCGATGCTAGGGGAACGCCTGGGTGAACCAGATGCAACCTTGGACAGGCTGCAACATCACCATTACAGCTGCATTGGTCGTAGCAGCAACAGTACTGCTATAGGCGGCGACATAGCAAGCAGTCGTAACTGCAAGCCCAGTTGTCTGCCGTAGTCCCCCGTTATCTGCTAGTACCTGCACGCCAGCGTCCTATATATACGTCGGCTGGTGGCGATGCCTCGCCACCAGCCCTTTCCTTTTCGCTTCTTCTGTGTTCTGTCTGTCAATGCAGCGCTTATACAACTTCCCTCGTCGCTTACCACACTACGTTGGCCTGCCTTGTAAGCGTTACTGCTGGTATGTAATTCTCTGTCGTGCATCGCTGCAGGCAGGCGGGAAAAGCCCAGACTCGGCAGTCCCATGTCGTTCCATGTTTTTCTTTTCCTGCTGCTTCTCTTCGTGCAGCTGGTTTTCCCCTTCCGACGCTGCCATTGCTCTGCCATAGGAATAAACGGGAACAGTCGCCAGGGAAGTCAGTAAGCGGACATATAGCCCGAAATCAACCCCCGTCTAGAGAAAATGCCGAAGAGAGAAAGCAACAGAATATGAAGCAAGCAGAGAAAGTTTCACAAAAGCATATTGAGAGAAACACGGTGACCTACACTAAGACAGATGCAGATGGACACATTGCAGAAAGTAGAAGGCTGGGACGAAACAAACGAAGTCGCATTGAGACGCCGTGTAGCTGTCAGCAAGCTAGCTTTGCCGACTGGCCAGGAGGAACGCTGGACTTTCAATGCGGGTGGCCGGATCCCCCTTGTGCAAGCGGGTGGGCGGTGGGTAGACAGCTAAGCGAATGATGACGACAGTGTCCACAGAGTCACGCCCGTGCCCCATGGCGCCCGTTCTCCTTAGCCTTGCTTCTTGACGTAGCAAAAGTGGAAGCGGGCCGGTAAGCAAGCTAACGGGTAACCAAGTAAGTAAACGGGCCAAGAAAGAGCTGCGAGTAAATGCAAGGTATCGGTGCGTCTTGTAAGGAGAACTAGAAAAGGCCAAAAGGAAGCGTTGTTTCCTATCTTTCCATCTTTCTTCTCGGTGCATTTTACGGGCCTTCTCGAGGCCTCCAGGGGCCTCTCACTTCATACGAACAACTTGCGGCTTACTTCTTGCCCCTGCTAACAGTGACACCATCACAATCAAAAGCCGTATAGCTGCTGTCGCCATTGGTTCTATCTGCGCCGCTCGCGCCATTCAATCAACCATGTTCCTGCTGAGACCCTTTTCGATAGCAGGAGCTCTGGAGGATACCTTCACAAGTAGCTTCGAGGGGCACGATGTTGTCGCTTCCAAATCGAGGAAAGAACATGCAACACTTTTACAGTATTCTAGAAACCACTAACAATGTGGATGGTATCAGTTCTATTATTGCTGGACTTTCTTTCTGTATTAGAATAAGACGCACCTTAATCAAACCCAGGACATGGTGTTGTATATAAGGTTAACTATAGTTGTTTATTCAGGATCCTGTTTTTCCTGTACTGAGAAGTTGCGCACGTCTTGACGTGTTTGATTCGTCAGTTAGCCGTTCATTTTTCTGAGTCATCATGTCAATTCTGTATTTTTCGCCATGACTGCGCGATAAAAATATAGCCAAATCATTGAGTTGGAAATGATGACCTCTTCGACTTATAGCTAAGCTTTATCAACTAGCGGAGTGCACTGTTGATCAAGCAAATTACGGGAGATAAAATCAAGAACTATAACCCCAAAAAACTCTCTCATTTTATAAAACGAAACTTTCCACTTATTAAAACGAGCAGAAAGTAGACATTTTATATTGACATCTGATCAAACGATAGCCATCCGTTTGATCTCAGAACGATTTGCCAGCAGTGCAGGTAACTGTTCATAGCCCTATCACGTGGAATCGTTTCTCTACTCTGTTCCGAAACGGTCATTTTTATATACAATTGCCAACTGCGTAGGTTATTCGACATCGTCATGGATCGATACTTCGACTGTAGGCAAACCATACTTATTGACTAAAAGCAATGAGACTATCAAAGCCATTCAACAACCCTCGATTTTGGATTGTTAAATAATAACTAAAACTTCTGTTATATCTATGTGTCTACAATTAGAAAATTAGGCATGAGGAAATCTCAGTCCTATCCTTGTCGTTTTTCGTTTGTGCCGTATATCGCTTCGTAAACACTTGGAATGCCACTCCATTCCGTTACGTGCTACGTAGACTCGCCGACCTACACATAACTGAGCGCAGATAGAATGCACGATAAAGCCCCGTTTGTTTCCTATCTTCTTACTTATACACGCGTGTCTCCTAATGACACGAAATTTTGCCTATCCTCTAGACACAACAGTCTGCTACACACCCATCTTTCGCTACTCGGGCTTATGAACATTGCCTGTATCGGGGATTCACCCCGGTATTCGTCATCGTTAGGACGGGAATCAGTATGAATCTGCCCCTGGGCGTTGCTTGTAGTGGTAGCAACAGGACCCAGTTTTTGTATGTTCAGCGTAATGTGAAATTGAATAAATAATCTGTGCGTATTTATATGTGCCGTTGTCTGCTTTAAATGTATGGATTCGCGGACGATCTTAGCCAGTGTCTGGACTTAATAGGCAGCAGAAACGACTTAATCTGCTCGTATATTGCTCTTTGTTTGTCGTCTTTCAGGCAATACAAATAACGACTGGGTGCGCTTTCTTCGGCTGCGTAGCTAAGCGACATGTGTACGCACTTATTCAAAATACTGTCTTCTGAGAGAAATTAAAGGTGGCAGTTGCTCTATAGCTTTATCAAAATCATATCAGCAGTCATACTGATAACAATAATCAGAATGATGACCAAAAACAATTTACTCCCAAGTGGGGTATATGCAAGCTACTTACATAAATATCTCCAAGTGAATACACATCCATATATGAGCCGCTATATGAAGCACGCCATGTTGATATTTGTATGATGCACGTGTTCCATGCATCCTATTCCAGAAACGCCGTGCCATAGTGATTTAATATGAGTATTTTCCAATGCGCTGTTCTACGTCTAGTCTGCTCAAGTCTGACTTGGTATGGTCTTAGCAATTAGTTTAGTGTCTGATACGTTTGTAAGTGCGTATAAGTCCGGCGCGGAAAACGAGTGAAGTCATGCTGCTTCTGCTAGTGAAGGGCGTCAATATTGTTGAAGTCGACGAGGGCCCGCCCTGCTGGTGCTGCAGCAACAGCAGTAGCAGATTTGGAACAAGCGAACGAACGAACAGTAGCGGATGCGGCCATTTGTTTTTATCGTAAACTTTGCGCTGAGACGGTTTTAAACTAGAAAAGTTCGCCAGAAGAGGGGCAAAAAAAAGTCTTAAACACGACCCGAGCTGCCCTTCGCCTGTTCCAGCAGGCATTCCTGCTTAAATACGTTATCACCAACTTCCCCTCCACAGCGCTTGAGGCGCTTGGCTGGAGAATCGCCCGAAGCTAAGACTCGTCGTCTCATCTCTCTTTTTTGTTTTTTTTTCCGTGCTTGTGCACTTACCCGTCGCTCCAGCGTTAACCCGGTTGCTGACGCTGTCGCGATGCCGTTACCACTGTCGCTGTCTCAGCCCCATTGAAGACCGCTATCACCTACCGTCGGATGACCGGCCAGTCTTCTTGCTTACGATACTACTAGATAGAAAAGGAAGAAGAGGAAAACTAAAGGGAAAGACCCGATGAACGAACTATGTAAGGATGATGGCGAATGCGCGTCGTGAAACGATTAGACGCGATTTCCTTGTCGATATATATTGAATGTGCAATGAGAGAGAATGGTTGACTAGTAGACTATGATGCTAGTACTGGATAGATCGAGGGCGAACGACAAAGGCTGCGCCAGGCCGCACAAAATAGGCCGAGGTCGGTATGTACAGACGGATGAGAAAATAAATAGACATGATACACAGAGAGGGCAATGTTTTCCTTTTCTGTTAACAGCACACGCCCGTCCCCACAAGTGCCCCCACTACAGCTACGAACGCTGGTGTCACTAAGTGAATTTTGCCTAAAATAGAAAATTACTGGCGACTTAGCTTAGTTTTATTTAACATCACATTGGATTTACACTGCTAATATCGTGCATCCGGTTTCATGCTCGTTTAAGACATTGTATGCCTTATGCAATCATAAAAATGTCTTTCGCCATCGACCCTATTTATACACGTATGTATATATCTCGGCCCCCTCTGAGCGAAATTGACTAAACATGGACACAGCTTGTCACTCATCAAGAGCTTTTCCAATATGCTTCTTCAGTTTATACTTTTTAGTGTGCTCCTCAGATAATACTACTTCATTTTTATTTCATGACGAATTCATATACAAGGATAGAGGTCAGACCCGAAGGTTGCATGACTGTGCCAAACACGTTCACTTCTATCAATCAGATATGGTCTAGCCTTATGGTCATATTTATGCCCCCCTTTTTTTTGGATGTATTACATAATATCTTATAACTAAGTATTGGCAGCGAGAGCAGAACTATCTCGATCTAGCTACCACCATCCTTGATATATGTCGTTGGTAGAAGGAATAAGGATCGGCTCGGTCTTCTCCCGGAGAAGTGAGGAGTGCCTGTGTCTGCCTGTTACTAAGAGGACTCGTAAGCGACCGGGATTGTAAAGAGGTCCCGCGAATTCTGCTCAGACAGTCTATGCGCTTCGTCAGTGGAAGTGCTTCCATAGATATATGGAATAAATGACAGCGTCAAAGAAATAAAGAAGAGAGAGGGTGACACAAGGAAGGACTGAGGGTGAGTAGAAATGGACGAAGTCTGAGATCCACGCAGCGTATATGGATTTCTAACGACGGATCTGAGCAAAATATAACAAATCTCTTCGATATCGACTTTTTTTGGTCTGCTTCGGCTGATGCGAATGCTGCTATCTCTGTTAATGCAGAGGCTGCTCCGCAGTCTATCTGAGTGTCTACCATATTGAGCGCCTGCTTTAAGCGCTGTTCGCTCCGACTGCCCCGGTCCGATCGGGATGACCAGCCAACATCCTGTTGAGACGTTCCGACTGAACATCGATGCCGTTCAGCAAAACGCTACCGTTAAAAGAGAATGAGAAAGAAAATAGGAAAGAGATCGAGGGAGAAAGGCAGTAGGTTCCGATATATTTGTCTCCAAAAAGCGACGGTAGCCCGCCATCCAGCGACGCCAGCGAGCTAAGCGGTAGGTTGGTCGGGCTCATCTCTGCGATTCGATTTATCCTTTCATTGATGTCTTAGATCTCTTCTTCCCTCTACTTCACTAGTCGATGCGCTATCCTCTACCGCATGTGTGTTTTTGAGTCCATAAGAGCCTATAACTGCGTCTCCTGGGGTGACCAGTTAGTCTAGCATTCGCCTGAGTGCGCTTTTTTATTTTCTCTATATCTTTCGTTCTTGGTCTTCTCTTTCTTTGCGTGTCGCGTCCTTTATGGACAAGCAAATGTGGAGACGTACGTGGGTGTGTTGATGTGCGTCTGTGTCTTCCCTGGTTCCTCTGTGTGCCTGTTCGTTCGTGTGCTTGCTTGCTGACTGGCTGTACCGCTCGCTTGCCTAGCTGCTGTTTAGTGTCTGGTCCTTGGATGGGACCCGCTCCAAGTCCTTTGGTTACCCTATTCGATTTTTACCCACCGGTCGTCTTTCCTGATTTCTCTCTTGCTCATCGTTGTGTACTCCTGCATCCTTGCCCTTAGCAGCCCCCTAACGGTCTACTGCTTGGTCCCAGGTGAAGGCCCTTCCAGGTTGAATGTACTACTTGCCTTTCTGCTAGATGTCAGGGGCACAGCACCATTGAGCACTACCCATGATACTACCACTCGATCAGTACTATACTTGCCTTAGTCGAGAAAACATAGAAGGACACTGCCAGCAAGAAAAGAACGAGGGCGAAGATGCTTCGAGTTTGTCCGCGATGGGTCAACTTCGCTTTTGGGCTGGTGCGTTCAGTTTGTGTGTTGCTCGGAGGGGCTCTACGAAAGAGATTTTTATGAAGTCTGTCTGTCTATTTAGCCATAGACCACCAGTGTTCGGTTAATCTAAAAGTGAACTACGGTCACCACCAGAAAGGTTTCTTTCGGTTTGGACCCTTTAGACCTCTTTAGCAGGGGCCCTTAAGACTAGCAGAGGCCGGGTCTGCGCTAGAGTCTGAACCTGCAACGGTCCTGGTAATCGACGGGCGTCTTTCGCTTTGGAACTACTACGGCAGTCATCGTCGTCGACGGTCGATGGTTGATCCTAGCTGTCACAGGGTGCATTTGTTGAGGTCCTTTAGTGTCCCCTAGTACCCCGTGGCGTCTTCCTCCGTTCTGTGTAGCAGGCTGAGGCGAGATATTTCAGCCAATGAGGGTCTGGTGGGTAGCCTGCAAAAATGGAGCGTTCAGGTTTGACCAGCGTAAAAAGACGGACTAAAAGGCGAGCATGGACAGCACGAAGAGAATATGGGATGTAACTGTCACGTTCCGGTGAAAATCAGCGGTAGCAATTTTCTTGCGGCCGACTAACGGACTTATGCAAGCGAAATGAACCGGCCCAACCAATGTATGCGGATAGCCACGTCTCATGACGATGAGCGGCAACCCAGTGTCCTTTATAGGGAGTGAACCAATCTCTTAGCTTGCTCTTCGACGCGACGGTTAACCGACGCCCGTGACTGACGGACAAGCAGAGGGCTTCCGAAGAGCGAAACTGAACAGAAAGGCTCTCTGCTGAAGAGTAGTGGTGATGATGGTTGACGCTGTATTTCTATGACGAACAATAAGCTTGACTGGAGCATTTGTTAGCTGTTCAATCAATGTGCTCCAATCTTGCAGAAAAGCATTGGTTTCACACGGCAAGTTTTCGTTAGATCGCAGGCAAAATTTCGGTGCGTCGCATTACTTAAATCATATTATCCGATGCAAAATTGAGAAAAACAACTGCATCAATCCATCAATCTACACAGTAGTCGGACGGTGAGTGTCGAAAATTTTTAAAATTAGACTCAGAATCAGCATAATTCGGCAATCTACAAGAGTAATCGGGTATTTTTTTTCAAAACTCACGTCTGTAAGCGAAACCCCTAGAATATTAAGGGGTCTCACGGATTATTAAAGGAAGCGCAGAAAGTTGAAGTAATTTTCATGCCAGTAGATACGGATCTATACATTATGTTCCTTATTTTCATAGAGCCCAGCTAAAAAAAAACTTTGATTCTAATGCTGGTCTTTATGCATTGAACTTGTGGACTGTTCATTCTTTTCCCTTCTTAATTGTTCCTGATACCCAGCGTTACGTCCCGGAGAAAGTTTATTTATTTATTTATTTAGTTGAATAATTCACGTAGCGTTTATCTCAAGTTCTGCAGCATACCATACGTTCGTGTAGGGTACCACAATCCGGTCTTCCCTAAGGTTTAATTGATTAGGCCGATCTCATAATTATTAAATGCTACGTCTAAATCAGTCCCAGATTATAATATCATGGCCGCTACGGTAGTCAGCATGATGTGCAGGACAGTAAGCTGATCCCCGCACAGCAGTTGTTTGTCTGTTTGCTACAGCAATCAGCGAGCGATTGGCTTCGATTGACTGTTCACCGTTCTTCTATTTCTCCTATTTACCGCCCCAGCATAATGACGACGTAACGTAATGGTATTCGATATTAGCACCTTTTAGCGTTAAAAGTCCCAGTCTCGAGCAACTCTTGTACGCGTGAGGGAACTTCTTCAATTCGCAATGTATCTACATATTTGATATAAGACATCTACTAGCCGGATTTCAATAGAAAGCTTTGGTCGCAGAAAGAAGATCAGTAATCAGTTTAGAGGTGGGGAAGAGACATATTTTCATCGTCAAAGTGATGTAAGGAGCTAGCGTCAGAAGTTAGCTCTTACCAGGAATAAACCAGAATCTATTTCCATTTCATTGGACATTTTTAATGACCAAGTGCATGTTTTAGCCAGGACATTACTATGGAAACCATGCGTCAATCAGAACCAAAGCTTAACGGAATCTAGAAAAGAAGGACATGATGTATACTCGACGCAAAAAGGCACCTGAGTATTTCGATATTTTTGGCGTGCGTTTATTATCTTCTCGTCCACACTTCTGCTAAAATTGTCAGTAATAGTACGTTTTTATACTAAACGATCTTTACCATCACAGTGTAGAGGGGTTCGGCTGTTTTAGCCACCATCGTGTCTTTAAGAGGAATTTCGGAAGGGTCGTGAAACATAGATTACGCGTTGGCGTGCCGTGTCCTATTTGCAGCTTACAGCAGAAGGCAACACCGTCGGACAAGACTTGGTTTAACCAAAAATTGGTCTTACTGCTGAATGTGTGGCCGCGTTTAGGGCTTCGCAAATCTGAGTCTGCTCTCATGTCCTATGGAGCGATAGCACACACGTTTCCTATGAGACTGAAAGAAGGCCTTTTTATCGTCATTTTTAACAATGACGTTAGCCATAAACCTACACAAAATCTCGCAAGATGACTAAAACTTAATGTGCCTTAATTGTAGTGTTTTACAAACGAAACACAGACGCTCACGCAGATTTTCGATTGCTTCTGCTACAGGGCAGTCACTTTATTGCAGTAAAGAGAGTGATCTTAACCAGTGGTTAGCTATATACCAAAATTACAAAAATATACCAAAAGTTATGCTAAACGATATGCCATTGTTTCAAACAGACGGAATGAGATTCAGCCTCGGTTAAAAATGCCTACAATTCCGTAGGAGTCCAGCTAAATCGTACGGAAGGGCTTATTCGGCAGCCTTGGCGGAAGGAGTGTGGTCATTGACAACTTAGCTACCTTATGCAAGCCAAATCAGCCGATTCCACAACGCGGACAACGGAGTTTTGATGGGAGGTTGTTTAGTCGCTATACTGTGAGTCCTAACTCTTGTCGTCTCAATCAAGCGCTAGCAAAGGACGATTCCGTGTAATGGGAAGCTTACAACTAAGCAGAATCCAACCACCGTCGCTTGCCTCGCATTTTCCGTAGGGCATTAGCTACCCAGTCGAAGTTACACTCTACGTTTACGTCTCTGGGTACCTACAAGGAGTTTCGAGTTGAATTCGAATGCAGCGATCGCTGATTCGCAGTGGTGTTTAGGAAAAATAGCAGGGCCTACCGAGCCACAGGAAGTAGTAGCCGTCGATGGACCTACTCTGCACAAAGGGATGTTGTGGCTCGCTGGTGCGTTGAAAGTACGTAAGCACTGCGCGGGAGGTTTATTCGCCTATGGTTTCGCGACTGTACAGTAACTCAGTCGGATTCAGCGCAGAGTTGACCAGACGGCCCGCTGTCGATTCGATGTTACGGGTGGGCTTGGGGAGTGAGTCTTCCTTGGGTCGGTCGAGGAGTACAACCTTCCACTGCTGGACTCTAAGGCGCTGTGGGCTTAGACAATAAATAAGTGGATACTGATAGCCGGCGAAGAGCGGTTGTGTATTGCATTCAAAGTCATATGCCTTCCAACTGTAGCTAACCACTGCAGTGCATCACGAGTGCGAAAGGTTTGTCAATAGAAAAACACGGGCCTCGAGATAGACCAACAATCAGGTCGTTAAGCGAATGTTAACTGAAGACTTGTGCTCAAAGATCAGTTGCGCCGTAGGGTAGTGATTGACTGCTAGTCTTTCCAGCCTGTACAGGTCAAGAGGATCACTAATTTTTCGAACATGTGCGATGAAACAACACAATTGTAAATGTACTATAGATTGGTCTAGGAGCGCAATTAACGGGAACGATTTAGTCTATTTATCTCAGAGCACAAGGCAAATGAGATAGTTGTGCAGAGATTCTTCTTTATTAGAAACTTTTTTTTTATTAGCCAATAAAAAAAAACACTCACTATGTTTACAGCAATTATTAAATAGCTCTATCTAGTATTTCAATTCGAATGTATTTTATTGGCTTCAACATCCCATAAACTAAGTACGCTGAGCTTACTTTTTAACGTAACTTGCAACTGATCCGTTGTGATTTGCTGACGTCTTATTTCATCAAGCTGCGTTTGTTTTAGCACTTACATTTTACGTGAAAATACTAACGAAGTTTTCCTTCTTTAGCTTATATTAATCCTCTCATGATACGGAATATTTGGACACGATGTAAATCAAATGCTTTTACAGCTAGGTAGTTATCGTCATAGATGTGCAAGAATATCTGTGCATCTGTCTGTGAGGTATCTAGAAGTTTGAGATCAGGAGAAAACCGTTGTTTTACTCCGAAAAATCTACAAGATCCCGCTGGCCTTTTCCCCTTTTTTTCTCGCCCTTATCCCACGACTAGAGAGAAGATAATTTGAAAAAATCCGACAGCTATCTTCCTAGATATTTTGGCCGCAGTGGAGCTGCTAGCATCCCGCGGTCGCTGATGCTGTCCGACGACGCGGAAGCTTCTGACGCCCGGTGAACCTCGAGTACTACAGAGTATTGCTCCAGTTACCAGTGACGGATGGCGGATTTGGTGCGACCGGTTCTCCGCGTAGCCAAAACATAGATTTTTCAACGTTCTTCTGCCCCTTCTTCTGCCACACAGTGGGTTAGACAGATATAGAAAGTAAGACAGAGGTCTTCGACGGTCCCGAAAGGGCTTGCAATGAAAAGAAATCTGGGGATGGAACGAGTTCGTTGCTGAAGGTGCTAGCCGGGTTAGGCTCCAGGTCTCAGCTATACAGAAGAGCAGAAGAAAGAGGATCGCCTTTTGCTGCTCGAGGACGATAATGAGCTTGACGCAGAACAGGGCGAATATTTCATCTGACAGTGAAACGGCTCTTATTTCCCTCAACGTGCGATCAGAATCGCTAAAGCTCCAGAGAAGGAGAGAGAAACTCTGGCCTGATTCAGCCATGCAATAAAATCTTATCTCTCCTTATTCGCCAGCGGTCATACCACATCCTCCCATTCTCGTAGAGTGCCTCTGCTAACGGTCGCTGGCAGTTTTCTGACGACCATCGACACTCCACTGCCATCGCCAAGTACTACTACTACTACTACCCCCC
>NW_019215013.1:0-34091 GCF_002532875.2 Varroa jacobsoni | reverse complement strand
CTTCATATAACAGAATATATTCGCCGTAAATAAAATGACTTTCAGGATATGGTTAGATAAAGGCGAGGTGGCCTTGTTAACGCGCACAGTTCCTGGATGAGGGTCTCGTTTTTACTAACGGTTTCACCTATATACATATGTGTATCGACAGAAACCTAATTCAGTATCCGAAATGTTCGCTGAGCTCTCAGGATTATTTCATGACCTATTGTTCTCGGAAATGCATGCTTTTATTTTGGATATGAATAATCAGAGATTTTAAATGAGGATAATTTGTTCAGTTATCAATGTATTAACTGTTAACGGCTTTTTTTAATTTCGAAAAGCGTTTTGGTGCCTTTCCTTTAATGTTTATGTCTTCTTTCTTGTTTTGTTTTCATAACGTTTCAACAACGATTTCTTTTTAATTACCGCGGAACTCAGAATCCCAAGTTGAATGAAAGCGAGAGATGATGCCGAAAAAAATGTTCTGTTGAACAGTCAGCTTCTTAATACCTGTCGATGATTGTCGTACCGATCAGGTAGATCCGTGATATACGCCAACGCGTCGCATACTATACAACAAATGTCATCAACAAAAAACATTATTTATTCTAAAAGATTCTAGTAGAAGACAAGTATTTAAATGTTTGTTTTAAAAGTTAAGATTCCTACTTGTTTCCTCGCCTTTAATCCACAAAATTTCGATTTCAGAGCAAAACTGTAAACCTTTGTTCGTCTACACTAGTCTCCAAGAAGACAGGAGAACGACACCGCTTCCTTCGTCGGCTTAAGCTGAACTGAAAAATCTTGTCCGAGCAGAGTTTGAACTCGGTCTACCGTTTTCAATAAGTGACATGGTAACAGTAAAAGCTCAGTTTCTTTATTGATTTCGTATTTCTCGTGTTTCTCCAGCCAAACCAGCTCTAAGCCGGACTAAGGATTAGGGACAAGGACTAAGGACTAAGCATGATGCCTGCCGAATGTCAACAGAGATGTTTAGGACTGTCTGATTTTGATTTTCCCGTGTAAGGACGAACCCCAATAGTCACACCCAGTTCAACCTAAGAATACTGGTATCCTCTTAAAAGCTCATCACAGAAGTTGAAATTCACAATACATATAGAGGGACATAACGAATGTATACAAGGACCTAACGTTGAGCGCTTTAGAACTTAGTTACGAGAAGTGGCTTCCATATAAACTATTTTAATGCGTATTGGGTATGTATTCATTCCCAACTTGTGCTAGTTTCTATGTGAAAATACGTACAACGGAAAAGCAGTTGAGTTGAATTTTTATACTTCATCTGCGTATCGTCACTGTTTAAAGTATCGCAAAATGTAAATGTTTCATAATGTAAAAAAACTTTTCCTTGCAATCGACGGCCAGCTTTCTTACAGGCCAATACAACACATGACCTTCCGAACTAGATCTCATAAACTTAAGTCAGTCTTCCCTGAACCGCACTTAGGATCGACCCTATAGCGATGTGTGTAAAGAAACATTACTACCTCCACTCGTATGTTTAGTGCTATATTTACAAGTCGGTATCTCGATATTTGATAACTTCATCCCAAAGCAGGATTCGTATTCACTAATAGTTCTATTGGTTAAAAGCTGTATACATTTTGAACAACAAAAAATACTTCTAATTTTTCTAACAAAAATTATTCTAGAATTTGCGAAGGAAGGGTCCACGACCATCCGCATTGCATACGTAAATTAATGACAAGTTTAATTTGATAACAATTTTCCTAACTAATATCCCAAAAGCGGGACCATTGTGCGAAGAACTTCGTGCCATTAAAGTTTACTGTAAAAACGATACTTATTCGACTTATTTGCATAACAATATTCCTAAGATCGTTCCTTTTCTATATGAAACTTCCGAGAGACAACGAGAGACACGAGTACGTTGTAGAAAGGTGCTCGTGCCATCTGCGCCATATGTTTTAAGGTGCTGAACCATCTAAGATGGTAACCTTTAATAATTTGTTCGGATTTAAAGTTGATGTTTAAATGACAAATTGAATAAGGCTCTTCTGTCCCAACTTGTACTGCGATTTAGGTGTGCTGCAGTGTCCTTCAGGCCAAAGCTCATTTAGGGATATGTACATCAACCGAAATAGTGCGGATTTACTGTAAGGAATTGTGTTTAAATAGGTCGCGTTATGAATAAATTACCTGTTATTACCAAATTATACAGCCCTATCTGGACTCACCAATTATGGCTCGAAAACCTTTTCCATTACATCGTTCAATTTACCCGAAATAATTTGCCCAGAAAAGTGTTAACTCTTTGCTAAAATATAAAGTATTAACAAAAAGAGCCATTGTCCTTAAATGGAAATATTTATTATAGATTTGCGACGCCGCTTGTTCTTCTGACAATGGTACTTGTGCATGTAAATTTTGGTAAATATACAGTCGATTTTGAAAGACCATTTTTATCTGAAAATGGCTAATTATAATGTTTGTGACTTTTTTAAAATAGCTTACACACTCGTTCAGTCTATTAATAAGAAGAAGTCGCCGCACTGTAGAACGAAGGTAGGAGAGGAGGGGCAGAAAGGAAAAAACAAAAATTCCACATGTTGTTTTCATGAAGTTTGGTTAAAGGCTTTGTGAGGACAAAACGGCAATTGCCCATGTGCCGTTTTTAGCGGACTATTTGATAGCTACCCTGTTACGATGGCAGCGTATCATGGTATGCCTACGAACAGGTCAAGCGATAGCGTTCAGACATATTCCTTGTGCTGCACTATAAGCACTTCATGCAAAGGATAATCGTTTTCTGGATCTGTTGGTCCACATACTATTAAGCCCTGATATTGAGGACCTTGTGTGTCTCAGTGTTGACAAAGACGAACCTCGATGAGCGTTTTTCATATAAAAGATGTACCAGTTCTGGGTCCCTGATCACGATCTCAAACAAATCAAAAGCAGTAAACCTATTGTCCTTAGTCGATTGGGATAAAACGGTAATTCGCTTAACACCTTTTGAAGCAACGTAAAAAAAGCCTCCTCTTCGAATGCAGCTTTGAACCTAGTGATCATCCGACACACCGTCTGAATAGACTCTAAATGTGATTACTTGGTATAGGACAACGCCAAAACTACAGACGTCTGACTGCACGTGAGAGAGCGCAGTGGAAAGTAGTTCAGGCGGCAAGAGAATGGCAAGATTCTTGCAGAATCTAAAATCTACAATTTTAATCGTAGAAGTTTCGTTGCCACGGACATAATTGAAATTAGCGAGACAGTGTAGCTCCCGACTAACATCCAATGTCAGTCAAGTGAAATTCATCGTATCGATAATTCTTTTGAGCGCGGTATGGTCTTGGAGACAGCACCTGAGATTACCAAAACATCATGAATTCAGTAATAATTTAACATTTGAGTAATGACTCCGATAAGAAGCAACATATTCGCGTGCTCAAAGCGTTTTATGACCTTTGCTTCGCGGAGCAGCTCCATCTTTGCGTTGAGATTTTTTGGATTTCTGCCGCTTTGACAGCAACTGGACAGAAGCAATTCTCTTCTTTAAGGTAAACTTTACTGAAAGCGCCTTTTCCGGGCGACCAGTAGGTGCGTAAGCTGTCCTCTGGCAGTTCATACTTGGAAAGGAAGGCTGCTGATGGATATGATTGATACTAGCGCAAAGGCAACGATAAAGGTAGTCGTAGCTATTTCGTAGTCTAGATTGAGAGAATTTCTTCGAACATTATCGGGCAGTTTTTCGATGCCCCAATTCAAGTCCTATGCCACCATAATTTTTCTCAATAGCGATCGTGAACAACGTTTGTTCCACCTTACTGCGCAACAAATTTCGTTGATTCTTCGGTTGGGCGCGGTAGCTCTCGGCAGTATAATCGTATAAATATACTGCCGAGGATATGCCATTGTCATTCATAGAGCGAACGTAACCCCTTCGTTTCTTACTTCGTCAATTAATCTTGCACACATGTTTTTTGCAATTCTGTGCTTAGTTAGCTGATCTTTAACGTTTGAAACTCCACAAGGTTGCCATTAGGACAGTACATTCAATTGAAATAAAGTTCGTGAACTATACAAACAGTATGTAAATCAAAATGGGTGCCTTAGCTACTGAAAAGGTTAAGGTCCGCGCCTTTATTACTCGTATAAAAAGTATTGCTGCTGTGATAAGTACTCTACTACATCTATCATTGCAATTGTCGTGACAGTCTTTGCCTAACGAGCCTAGGTTGTCTCTGTTTAAATCTGAATGGTACCTGTGGTCTTCTCCTGATGTCTGGCTAAGCTATTTCCTAATCTCTGAACTGGGATTTTTTAGCGCAATCCTCAATATATTCCTTCGTGCATCCATTTAGCAGCACTTCCCCAGAAACGTTGAATAAGCCATCGTGAAGCCAAGAAGGCAAGGGCTAAATACATTTCTGCTTGAAAGTCATTTCCATCCCATGAACCACACTCATGACCCGTGCACCAAGCTGATTTGGAAAGTCGCTTTTATTATACGATAACTTTTTTCTATGGATCTAGGTGCAATCTGTGGTCCTTCGAGAGTCGAAATCTACAGTTCTCAGAGTCAAATCATTGTCTTTTATCTTGGTTGGCAAATTCTTAAGGCATGGTCAGCTGTATTAACATAGAACTACGCAAACGTCTGCCGCTTACGGTACTTCAAAATATACCCACTGTAAATAACAGCCATCTCTGGGAAAATTTCGAAATTGTTCGTCGGTCGTAACGTCAACTCGGTAGCTAACGATAGCATGCGAGCAATGGTAAGTAGAACCAATGACATTATTCAAGGACCGGTTGTATTCCAATTAAATCATAGCGATAATTTCGGTTCGATATGCAGTGGTCAACTGCGTATAATCGTTTGGAACGATACGTTTGTTGCGATTCTTTTAGATGGTCGCTTGCATTATAAATGAGCCTAACATTAGGCCTACATTTTAAAGTTATCAATCGCATTGACTACAAGCTCGGTGGCTTTAAGGACATAGCTGATTCTATCTTGTACGATTAACAATACAAGAATCTGCGGGAAGATTCTAAGGTCAGTCATTCAATCCACTTTGATCAAGCCGTTCCATTGCTCATATACTTCGCATGCCATTTTGCCGATCCTTTGTCATTAAACGTAAAGAAACAGGGTACAGAAAAGGCTTTTCGTATTTCTCACCAATTAACGGAATGTTTTCCATGAAGCAATATACTCGTTTGGACCTCGCTTGACATACAAACAAAATTTAAATAATTTCAAATCTGTTGTGTATCAATGAACGTATCAAAATAGGTATTGTTGGTCTTATCAAACGCTATCAAAATTTCAAAAGATTCCCAGTTCTTTGCTATACCTCATGAGCGCGCTGTAGCTTTCGATAGAAAATACTGCCAGTACAGTGGCGTAGCTCTGACTTCGACGTTTATCAGGTACAAACTGGCCCGTTCCTAGCATTCTCTAACTATCGAAGAATTGCATTATCGCCCGCCAGGTTGGTTTACTATAACCATGCTAATGTTGAGCTGTTTTTCGTTGAACTCAAAAATCTGCGTTTGATTTAGATCAATAAAGTGTGCCAGTATGCAAGATTCTCACCAGATGGGCGTTAACTGTTTTTAAGGGCAAAAACTAGCCGAACCGAAGGCGTGCTTCCAATTACCTGGCCAGGCCCACGGATCCACTAAAGATCATTTTGTGGTCGTTTGTTTCAATGAGATTTTGGTGCAGCATACGACGCTCCAAACAATCAGGTTTCTTCGTGATATTGCACGACCTGACTCGCACCTACTCCATGTAGTTGTAGTTGGCATTAAAAAGCTCGACATTGAAACAGCCGACCGCATCTTTAAGGATCAAACGGAGCACCTGGGCCAGTTTTTGGGTCGTGGAACTGCGGCAATCCGAAGTGTGGCAGGACGCCCATCGATTTCCAGTTTGGGATGGATTTTTAGTTCTTGGCCAAATGGACAGGCGACGTTTCAAGCTGCTTCAGTAAGCCGCACCATTTGAGTCACTCCGACATAGGCCAGCAATAATAACGCCGGTGCTGTAAAACAGAAGGCAACAGTGGGAAACGGTACCCTTAAGTAAATAAAGCAATAAGCAAAAAGTTGTTTCTTTATACTCCGCTGTACATATGAAATGCTATATCATATATAACAGACAAACCTGCCTATCCTTTAATCAGCGGCATGAACTTTTTTTTATAATCGCGCTAAAATATACCGTCGCCACAAAACGAAGCGGTCACTTCTGTTTACGGAAATATAAAGATGCCCAGTCTTTCACAAAGCGTTGTTTATGGTTAAAGATCATGATCATTAACGATAGTAAGTAATCTATGTTATAGTAAGGAATTGTATGGAAATCACTTGGAAGAGCATTTTAGCGTCTTTCTGTACTGTTCAGCAACAGACACTTAGGTGTGGCACACATTGAGAAGAAAAACTTTAACTTGACCTAAATACATTTAATCTCTGTTAGAATCGCCTATAGTCTGTTTTATATAGGTTCTCTAGATGATCTATAACAAATTTGTAGTCATCTACCGAACATCGTCGGGCAAACCGCGGCTACGTGTTGTCATATCTTTTAAAAAACCCCGATTCTTGACCAGGATGGCAACGATATGTCCGTTACAGTCGGGATCAGGTCCTCGTCCGCAATGATAAAACTGCCTGCGTAGTCGAACCGAAATCTTGCCGCGTTCATTCTCCATTTTGCGTGCCTTACAAAAGCAAACTGCGATGAAAAAGCGGACCGGAATAGCGAGAGACTCTTCGCCTTGCCGATCCAGTGCCATGAAGAGATTCCTAATACCACTATTTATCTCCGTTGTCCGACTGCGTTCGTACAACATGCTTCGTACCCAAATCTATGCTGTGCCAGCTTGTAATAATTAGTCAACGCAACGATGTGTTTTTGATGTTCTTGGGTTGTATATCCCTTGAATATACCGGTGAATATCTTATTATATAGATAATGTGAACGTATATTAGGTCAAAATGAAAAATTGCACAACCAATTCTTATTTTAGCTGAGGGGGCTTTTTTAGTTCCCTTATTCCTTCCGCAGGCCCTAGAGGGTTGGCATGTCGCGTGATTAGCAGGCTATTTCAAGTAAATTTCTGTTACAATCATGTAGAGTCGTCTTTGGTAGAGGATCTCTCCTTCTTCTAGTGCTTCAGGAACTGAAGTGGTTTGGGAAAATGATAGCTCACACGATGTTTTCCACGTATCTTATTCTTCATAAATAACATCATAATATGCGTCGTGTACACTGATAGCTTCGAAGGACCATGCTCGTTTTATCGACCTGATCTGTTGAAAAGGAGTAGAATTAGCTATTCAAAAGTATGAGGTGATGCACTCAAGAAATGATTACACTATGTCAGCCTTTAAACGGGCCTGATATTATGGAGTACGCGAGAATACATTTGGCAAAGTAATGATAGTTGGTTTGATTTAGTTGAGTCTTCTATCTATAGGGTTTATTAAACTGTATGAGTCTCATGCCACTTTGTTGTCTATGCATGTTACTCAGGTATAACAGTTACTGCCAATCTTCGAGCTAAGAAGATCACAAGGAAAATTCAATGACGACGACGACGACGGCGAAGACCAACGAGCACGAGCATCGTAATACCTAGGTAATTTATTTCAGAGTAATTTTTAAAGCTTTTCAATAGCTTGTTTTTTTGATCTGTATGACGTCTCAAACAGTAATGCTACAATGGATTCCATAACAGCTCTTGCAATTTCTCGAAAATCAATTGAACATTTAGAATGCTTTAACTGGTGAACATTTGGAAAATATTAAAAAAATATAATATTAAGATGATTCTCTGTGGTTTCGTCATCAATGGTACATTGACAATTTGAAAGTGGGCGCCATTCACAATGGTAAAAGATACCCATTGTAGCTAATATATGATGATGTGCCAGGTTACGCCCGCGACGTGTGCCCAAGTGTTATTCTAGCGAAGAATAACACCTTTCATGTTACGTGTCGATGTTTCTTTCATGTTACATAAAAACCTCTCATAAAAGTTTGGCTATTTTGGTTGAAAAGAACGCCAAAAACGCATGAAAGCGTCAAAAGCTTTTACCGTCTCGACGTTGTGGCGGAAAAGAGAGCCACTTCGTTAATAAAAGCCCCAATGAGCTTGGCCGCTGTAGCAACGAATCTGATACTTGAAAGCCCCAACAAGTATGGCCGTTTGGCTACTGTGGTAGAGGAGAGATCCATCTGGTGCTTAAACGGTCATTTGCTTTTCACCTCCGTATGCTAGACTTGCGTCGTGACGTGTTTGCCAATTTAGTTAGAGTCTGATCGTAAATGGTGCTCTTTCTGGTTTAAAAAATAGAACTGACGATTTTAGCTTTGGGAGGTGCCAAGGCAGAGATGTGACCCGCTAGCGTCGCTCCACTGGGCTGCCGTGTTGACTCCACTTCTGGTCACCTGTGGTAACTTCGATTTTGGTCAAATTGTACTAGCTCTCCATCAGAAATAGGAAGCCCGTCGAGTAAGCAATGTTTTGATTCATCAGGTCACTGATCAACCTTCCACTTCTATATGCTTCGTTTTGAATACAAACACTTCTACCATTTACGACAAAACATCTATAATCGTTGATTTTGCCCGCACGCTATCGAACGAAAAGTAACCGCAATAAGCATCACCTATATTGTGTGTCAGATGCACAGTTTTCGCATACAAATATTGTACAGTTGTAGCCCAATTAGGATGATAACTTGAATGAGAAAAGTCTGTACCTTGTTTACATTACAAAGTAACAGTATTTAATTGAGTCCTTCATTAGGTAGCCGAGTGGCAAGCTCAGTACGTGTTGTGAATAGAAGCGTCCATGGCGCGTAATGCTTATTAATTAGGTTCTGATATAGGTTTTTTTCTTGTTCACGATAGTGCTCTGTCCTAGTGTCTCTGAGTATATCGAATCTTTCCGATACCAGCAAATTTTCGAGTGGGCACGAATCTTCGGACCTAGCAAGCCAAAACCGACCAGTCGTCTCAGGCATGGAGTCTGACTGCGGCGAGCGTACGTAGTTCAGACCAATGAGATCAGACAGTTTCCAGCTGATAACCAATGCCATTCAAATAAACTTCACTTTGTTCATTTCGTTTTCGACGGCGGGATGACGGCGGTCCTATAAGCAACTTTCCAGATTACTAAACATCATGGATTGAGTCAAAATCTTATTCTAATAATAAGATGCAAGATATCCGTGTAGACGCTTCGCCCTATTTCAACCCCGAGTTGTTGTTTAGCCCTTTGCCGTTCTAACCTGCATTGAACAAAGCCAGCCTTCCATGTTGAAGTGACTGGTAGGATATAGTTTGCCAAAGGCATCTCGTTCGAATGGCGAAGCTTGCCATCGCTGCATTTTTCTAATTCTTTTTTTTTTTTTTTTTGCTTCAAGTGAAAAATGCAAAAAAAAGAGCACTAATATTGTGACTGGGGCTAGCACAACGATAAAAGTGGGCATTACCGTATTCTATATTACACTGAGATAACGACTGCTTTCGATTCATCTGTGAGGCGGCCGAGAGGCAATTTTATTATATTAAGGCCGAGAGAGCTATTGATCGACGTTAGTGAGCGGACTTTATCACGTAACGGGCAATGCCGACTAATTAGCTCGGAGCGGTAGTCAACGTATTTGTCACTCGCCAACAATAAAATAGAAGAATAAAAAAGTTATTTTCGATTGTTACTCATGACATGGATTGCTTGAACCTGTTGAATCGGTCATTTCGTGCACAGCCAATAGATTTTAACATTAGGAACTTTTTGCTGACCTGAAGTACTTGAATGGAACCGGCGCTTCCCTCTGGCTAACTTAATAAATAACCCAAATGATATCGAACCCGAACTGTATCTGAATTTTACGCGGTTTTTAGGTCTGCATCTGTACGACAAAAATATTTTACTATCTTTTTTGCAAAATTGTCACTCGTGACGGTTACTATTGACCGCAACTAGATTCTAGATTTGAGTCCTAGATCGTTCACAGACTCGTTTTAAATATTCATTTTGCACTCCTGTGAATCCTTCTTGGATGGTGATTCACTTATTGTAGAGTGCTCAGTAACGGTATGTCCTCATTTGAGGCCACGTTCAGACTCTCAAGTACCCAATCCTGCACTAATCGGTTCGCATGAGCCGACAAATCATTTTCCTAGAGGAGGTGTGTTCTTTCTCTAGAGACTCTAGTTATAAACGGTTGCGCATCGAACGAGCACCTAAAATCTCTGCGAATAATTCATAACCTGGTAGACCTATCCACATTTTCTTTTCAGGCCAAAGATGCGGTCGAAATAATACAATTGTTTAAGGTGTATATTCGGACGGCATCGATTAGCTGTGGAAGCTAGCTTGGTTTTTTTATTTCATGGACTTATTTTCAAGTTGGCCTGGAGTTTGATTTCACCTAACCTGCAGCTGCATATTGTTAGTCTGTTGATTTGGATCAACCCAGAAGGTCTATAGGGTTCATTCTCATGATGGGATTGGACAATAGTTGATCTTCGGTATTTTTCTCGGAGTACAGCACAATCTCTTCTACTGTGACCGCAAGTATTCTACTAGTTATACCCCTATAGTACCGATTGTGGACGAACGTATTTACGGAATCGTGAGCAACAGGGCGAAAGGAGCCCGAATTTAATATATCGACAGTGTTTATATGTAAGTCTATCACTATAATATTTAAATAGAAAACAAATAAAAACTAAAAGGCTTCTGTGTCTATTTTAAGAGCCGCGAGCTGCGTAAATGATCACTGTTAAAAAGGTACAACTATATTGTGTACAATTTTCTTTCATAGTCTAATAAAGATTGTTTCAAGCGTACCGTATGGGTAGATTCACAAAAATAAGAGTTACAATGGATGCAGAAACATTCTCAACGAGAGCTCTGTTTTACGTAAAGCAGCGTATTACGGAACAAGTGATACTGGCCGCTTTATGAAGCCATCCTCCAGATTAGGAACGACGGGGTCTTTCCACGCAGATTTCAATGATTACGTCGATCCATGTTTCAGGAGCAGATCTTTCGAAATTATCCCACAATGAAAGAAGGGAGGTCTTTCTTTTGATACCGAATTAATGCTTTCTAGCCTCGTATTACCAGTTAGTTTTCATAGCTTCCGTAATCTGTCCAACGACGCCCTTAAAGCATGTGTTGGAGGACGCTATATTTCCAAATCGCCTTTATCTTGCCCAATGAAATCAGTAAAGTTTTTGACAAGCCTTCACCTGATCCTGGCATTTCGTTCAAATAATATATAACACATTATTTAAGCATTTATTTTCAATAAAAGAAAACCTTTGCTCTAGGTTTGATATAAGTCCATTTTATATCAGGACGTGAAACTTATGCATAGGGATTGCGGCAAGATGCCAATATGCACTCAGTCAACCTTCACCTACTATTTGTGTATAGGCTGGACCCGACTGAGCGATGGAAGGACTATCATATACTTCTATAATCAACAGAGCAAGCGGCATCTTGAACTGCGCCAGTTTTATATTCGAATAAGCGGACGATTGTTGTTGAACACCTGTTTGCCAGTACAATCATTTCGTCATGAACGTCCTGAAGGGTACTTTCAGAAATTCTAAATTAAGCACCCTGATGCTGGGTTACCAAAAATTTACTGACCGTATTAAAGCCAAATTTAAAAGAACAACATTTCTTATGCCCCAAAACAATGCCACTGAACTAAATATACGCCATTTTAATCGATAACCTTCTGCTGTTCTTTTTTTAGTTAGCACCACAATTCTTCCAGTATAGGACTTTTGTGGTTTCCGCGCGAAAAAATGCTGTGACGGGTGATTTTTGCATCCAATTAAATGTACATAATTAAAGGAGCTTTAGAGAGACCAAAACAGATTATAAGCTAGTGGAACAAGATCTCTGAATTTCTGTCCACGAGCCAAAAATATTTATATTCTGGTACTGTCATTGTAAAGACGACACTTTTTTCGTCCACTAGTTTCCGTCGATTCTTTTCAATGGTTAGTTGTGATTTTATTAGTCGCCGTCAGCAAAGGCCGGAATCAATCACTTTTTTAGGCGGAAGCAACTCTATTTTGCGCGATTTTTTTTTTAGTCCCATCAAACACATAGCACGACTTTTTTTTTTGGCATCAGCCTGGAGAGAATGTGGGACATACTTTATTCTCGATAATATCATGGCTACTCACGTTTTGGTCCTGCTCAATTTTCGTAATAAATTTATCAAGTTTTTTCATAATGGGTCGACCATAACGGAGAGCATTTTTTTTCGTATCGGAATTTGCAGAACGGAACTATCTTGGGGCTAATTTTTTTCCGAAAAACAGTGTTGTTTTATGTCGAGATATGGATTTTTTTATGGGCCTGAACAGCACCTGTACCTGTATAGAAGTAAAACTAGGGTTTTCACAGAAATTTCACCCATTTCAAGGCGCGCTCGAATAAGTCCGAATAAAGGCATTTCAACAATTTTAACATATCTAATATTACCAAATCTCAGCTTTCAAATGAGATCAATGGCGACCTGATTCGAGTCATATTACCTAAGATCTGTGACTAGATATTAAGCTGGATTTATATTTTTCCGGCAACTTCCTAATATATATATATACGCGTCAAACATCTTACAAGTGGCTCTAACAATGTGTGTGTTCGTTGAACTTAACTTAAGAGAAGAGACCATAATGGAAGCACCATTAATGAGAAACGATTTTCTAGTGCTGAACAGTACAAAGTTTTTCTTTATTGAAATTTACAAAAATAGGGCAAAGGCGAGCTCCTTACACAAATTTCTCAATAAGTTCTTTTTAGATAAGCCAATGAAACTATTGCTCGTTGCATTTTGTGCCACAGAATTGAGTGTGACATCTTTGGCATGTTGAAATTTCCTATGTTTCGTATGAAATCATGTTTTCGTATTGTTAGCCTCGAGAGCTCAAATGTGTACATGTAAAGTCCTTACAAGGCAGCAGTTGATAGCTGACGCAAATCAATGGTGACTATAATGTCTGATTAAATGACTGAGACCTAAACAATCAAAGCAAGACAACGCAATGAATTTCTAAAGTAACAATTGAATTACTAGACAAAATAGCTGAGCAGCACAATTCGCTTCTTATGTCACAAGACAGTGGAAGGATACTGCAATAGAACATGCAAAAGAATAATATGATTGAATCATTGCAACATTGTTGAGTCATCCTGGCAAATGGATTCCCCTTTAGAATGTTAGATCTGATGGACAGATGAGACGATACGGCGGGCTAGCTTCTGATGAGTACGTGTAGTTCGGATCACGTACAAAAAAAAATGGGTCAATATGACCAGGTCCTGATAAATGAAGCGCTGTGCGTATACGTGCTATTCGGCACCGTCATTGTTCGGGTTGTTCAATATCTATTCCAATCTAGGTTGAATTTAGCTAGCTAAAAGTTTCGGATAATGTTAACAGTATTTTATATAGAAGGGAAGCTTGTTCTACTGGTACGGGTTGTGTAGTCAGCTTGTGTCGGTACGTTCATCGTGGATCGTTGTTTTCTTTAACTATCCTAAAACAACATGCTCGCTTAAATAATCAAGTTAGAAATTCCTACATATTGTAATTGTATGTATAGCAGTTTTCAATATAAATTATAATTCATTAAATCATATTACATTGATAGGATACTTGCAGGACACAAGATCGAAGTGAATTATTATGGTATATATGTAGGACGACTACGAGGTTTAACAAGACATAAAGCCAAACCTTTTAGGTAAGAAATTCGTCAGTCCTTTTCTAACTTAACGTTTATGTATGTATAATAATTCTTGTGATTTACAAAGATTAGCGAATTTTGTAATTGTTTCTTGTACACCACCAAAGTTTATCATAACATTGCGTTTAGATTTACCCTTATTAGTGTTACGGTAGAAAATTTGATGTTAAATGGGGGTGCAATATATGCTTCCCTAAAACCATTGCCGATCTCGACTAATCAGACCTCGGCAATTTGTCAGCGATGTCAAGTATCTTCCATTTGAGCACATGCCTGTGACAACAGATGATCGTCAACGAAGACTTTTCCGGGAAGGCTCATGTACGCAAGCGTTTAACGTTTTCAAAAAGATTTGACATGCTATGTGATATCAAGTTTCGTCCTGGCGATGGCGGCGCTAAACCTTAGGCGGCGCTTGTGTCATTGGTGCGTCCGTCAACAATGGTCTAGCATCCTTTTGATTCAATGTTAATGTAATCGAGCCTGGATGAGTCTTCTTCAAGAGAAGACCTCGAACAGTTTAAAAGCCGTTGGTTTATCGTCTCTCTTTCGAATCCATATTTGGAGAAAAGGCGCCCTTAATTCGCTCGATATCTTCCACGGCGTTGTGACAAGGCCTCCGTTGCCTCATTTGATCATCTGAATTGTTGTACAGATAAACTTCGAAACAAGTCTGACTGAATATGATAGACCCGAGTGAAAAGTAGCCGCCATTAAAGCCAGCATAGACAAGACGATGATAGCCCGAATCGACAAGATCCTTTCTGCAATTCGTCTTGTGAGTTTTTCGTATGGAAAGCAGTTGCGCCACGCAAATTAAGATAATCCTCAACTAATGCTATTCAAATCACATCAGCTGTATCGACCTTTACCTTAGGGCCACAATGGCGGAAACCTTAGTCTGAGCCTAACAAACACCATAAATTCAATTGCAGTCTGACACCTGTCGTGCTGAGTCCTAACTTTAATATGCTCGAAAAGTTTTATTAGCCTGGCCTCACTTGATTTTTTAGATCATTTGACATTTTGACCCTAAAATTTTAACCGTATTTGACCGCAGTCTTTCTCCTTGAGTTCCTCACCAAAATACGTTTCACCGACGGGACCTTCACCGAAATAGTGGTAAACTCGTACGCTATGATTTACCAATTTATATTTAGATAGGTTACTGGCGCGCTTTGCTTCTGCTTCTCTAATTTTACTACCTTCTATTTGGAGTGGTGATACGTACATCCGTTTCCGAAAAAGTCAAATGCCATAGCACAGATTAGCACAATACTGATGATCACAACCACCATAGCGTATACACACGAACCTATGTCGTTTATATTAGTTAGCCTCTTAATTACCAAGCGGCCGTTACCTAGTTTGGAATGATGCTGTTTGCCCTATTTGACACGTTTCACAAATGGAGACTCCTTACGTTAACTTGTTCCTACGCTGGATAGCGTAAAATCAATTGTTTGATTCACTGGGGATGATCAAGCACTACGTGGCCAACGCCATTGATATACGAACCCAAATAGACGGGTATTTTTTTCATGAGTAAAATGTTTCCTGTTCTTGCTTTAGATCAATTACTTTCGATCATATCGGTCCAGGCAAATATGTATGCCTTACTGAGAATAGTAGGCCTGAAGCTGAACGATCCATTCAGTAGAGTAGGACTGCTGGCTAGGGTCCAGATCGAATTGTAGACCTGTCAATCGCGTGTGGCCACACTGACGGTATCCACTTCTCATATGCTTTCTTACATTCGGTCACGCAGTGAAATTTGGCATCAATATTAAAGTTCTCATTCTCTAGCTTTTTAAATCAGTAGAGCAAATGAGCATTTCATCACATATGCAGGTGCTTCTACCTAGATACATTAAATCCATTTTGTAATAGATGCGGAAGCAACAGCCAAATGTATCTTTGCCGCTAGCTCACCTTTAGGTCGTGGGGCACGGCCACTATTCGAAGACCCATCTGTGTTTGGGAACCGCCAATGAAAATAGGATTTTTTTTTGTTTTTGAAGCGTGTTCTTAAGATTTTCTCCGCTACTGAGTGGATCAGAAACAATACTCAAATGACTATTATCGGCTTCATTGCGCGATTTATTTGTCCATGAGATAGATTAGTACTCCATCATCAAAGAAATTATCCAACGATTATTTGTCACAGATGTTTAATATAGCCTCTTTTTATGACGAAAGAATCAAAGGAAGTGATCAGCTCTGTTCTGATCGTTGCGAGGAAACTATTGCCAACGCACCTGTACATCTTAGCAAGGCCACTAAACAAGGCCTTGCACTCGGGACCGATAACGGCAACGATCTGTACTTCTCTCTCTTGTTTCTCCCCGTGCCCAAAAGTACGTCGTATTTTAGGATGTCTTTGCTGTAATTTCTATAGATAGGCAGAAATTCAATTGAAACGATTAATTATCCCAAATGCAAGGCAAATGACGTTTCGACAAATGGCTCACATTATCGCTTGTGTGTCTGGGATCTCCGGAAATAATTCTGCGCCCTCTACTCCTCGTTTTTTACAACTTTCCCAGAGGTCTCTGTGTATAGTACATGTAAATTTTTTTGTCATACCAGTTTATGGTGAATATAAGCGTGCGGTATGGCTGAGCCATCAATTTGATGTTTTGCTTTATGCGGTAAACATGTTTAGGTTTGTATTTAAATTAAGAAAAAGCAGGGTAGTTTCGTCATCGCAGGACGGAAACTGAACTTCATCAACACCAAAGGTTCTGTTTCCATTTCGCTCTGAAGTGCAAATGGATTTATCAACAGATTGAAGAATACGTAATTAGTTGACGATTGCAAGCGTACCGCATGCTCAAGTTTTTTTGTACCAAATCAGGTTTAGGAAGTTAAGAAAGTTCCAATCCTGTAATCTGTTTTCATAGAATTGCATAACTTTCGTGTGGAAAGGCTGCCAGGACCTCTCTTTCTATGTTTTGAGTTTTACGTTTAATATCGCCTAGAAAATTCATCAGATGGCTGGGTGCCAGCACGAAACGAGAAGTGTCTATGCCAGGTTTCGAACCCACAGCACCTCACTGACACACTAATCGGATATGGACTAGCCATTGTCGTTGCAATGGTCAAGTGTCTCGTGCTGGCGTCAGCGCTCACTTCCCGTTCCCCGAACTTTGTCGTGTGTTCTTATACTGATATTGATTTTCTTTTCGGTCACATTGGTCAACTCTCGGTTGAAACGCCTTGGCCTAAAACAAATAAGTGCCTATGTTCTAGGCTCTTACGAACCGCTTCCGTATATCTTTGTGCTGAGAGGCGCGTTCATCAGCCAACTCTGCTGCAGACGTGGCCCTAGCTCACCGACCGAGAGGGCGCGAGCCGCGTTTAAGCCTGACCTATCGTCCTCCTGCACTATTTTACTGAGACCTATATATAGCATCGAAGAGTTCCTTCCAACATGACCATTACACCCGACACCCGTTTGTCCGAATTATGTGTAGCGTCAAATAACTGTACACTCGAGAAGTCAGTATGGTGAGAATCGGCTGCTGTTCTCAGCGTTGGAAGCTCTTCATCGATATACAAGTCGTTGATAATCTTGACAGAGTTGTTTTTGTTCGGGCAGCGTACGAAGATGCCGCCATTGGCGCCCTAAAGCACAGAGACCAATCTGACGCTGTGAAGATATTTTGTTCAGTGCAAAATTCAAAAACTAGTCTAGAACAAGTAAAGGTTGCCTTGTATTTCAAAAGAAAAATTGTTTGCTGAAAGAATTTTCAGAATGTGTAAATTACAGGCTCTAGATAAAGCTGTTTCTCGCAACAGTTATCTGGCACAAACAGTAATTTGTTTATAATGTTTTTCCTTGAATAAATGCTGAACATTCATTCGGTTTAGCAGATCGTCATGAATGAATTATAGTCGCTCCAAACTAAGTGGTAAATTGTAGCCAACAACACCAAACCAATGGAGAATTCTATCAGTTTCCTCAGAACTTACCTAACTACGCACCGTATTTCTTTATACGTGTTGTTTCTTACGGACCGGCATAAGGAGCAGGTTTGTAGTGGACTGCAGACCCTAAGCAGTAGCTGCTTTAAAGATTCCGCACGTTAGCAAAGATAACGTTCTACGACGATCTACTGCCAAGTGAAACAGGTCGAGCATTAATTATGATTCATCCACCGTAGATCGACGTGAAGCTCTGCTCCGCAGTGTGGAGTCGGCTCTTCAGTGGCCGAAGTACTGGCTCCTTAACAAGTTGCGTTTCTTTCGGAAGTAGTAAGGTGCAGTAATAATGTGAGCACCGTTGTTTAGGGCCGATTTGATGGCACTATCGAGTTTTACGTCCGGTGTTGCCGTTGGGCGTTCCATCAGACGGCTGGCTCCCAGCGTGAAAAAAATTCAGCGTGTTTATGCCCAGATTCGAATTGAAACAACACGTGTCACAAAGATTAGCAGGCAGATAGGTCGCCCATCACGCTATCACCAAGATGGAACCGCTAATGGCGGCACTGGACGTAACACTTGAAACACAGAAGCTTCTATATCCATCCGCATCGTTGATAAACTCTAATTATGACTGAAATTGTCTGTAGTGTGGTGCATACATTAACAGTATTATTAAGGATGCCTTATGCTCAATGAGTCTTTTGATACGAGGCTGAGAACAATACGACGCGTTGGCGCATTCGTACTAAGCTGAGTTGAACCTTGGAGCAGCTTAGATAACTCAGTTTCTCCATTAAATTAGCACCGGCCGCGCACGGATTTGGTGTATAACAGCTCATGTAGCCCTTATTTAAGTGCACTCAAATAACAAATGCTGTGAGTAAAATCTAACCGTGAAAAACGTTCGACGGGTTATAGGCTAAAAGGGCACCAGTTACCATTTATCAGATTTCTATTTAAATAAGTCAACTTAGTATGCAACTTGAGGCACAAGTGCCGTGATCCTATGGGCAAAAGCGTTTAGCATTGTTTATTGTCACTCCACATAGTCCGCATATATCCTTCTGTGTGACTGAGTGTCCGGTCCACGTACTGGGCATATCATTTTGAGCTCAAACTGTATGAAAGTAGATATCATAGGCACCGTAAATTGTCAGTTTAGGCTATTTAGTCATTTGATTAGATTTTATGGTGTTATAAAGGTAAAGACTGTTAAAGAAACAATTCCAGTAACTTCGCTTTTTACGAAGTCGTCTTTGATTGAATTCTGTTTAACATAAATATGATCTTTAAGGTCTTAGACGCGCGTGGAAAGTTCAGGAGTGTGATTGCAATAAGCAAGCTATATTAGGTCGCCAGCGAAATACACTTACCGGTTAAACGCATATCCGTATGTCCGCTTCGACACAACCGCATTCAAGACTTCACTTAGCAACAACAACAACATCGACAACGAAAGGCATCTGTTCGATGATTTAACGATTCAGATGATACTTCGTCTCTGATCTGAATCGAGCGTTTTTACTTGCGATGTTAATCAATGCTTAACTTAACACGACAAAGTAACAACACGACATCAATGTAGTGGCGAGTACGGCTTCTCAAACTGCGCTCCGGGTGAAGGAAGCACTTAGCGCCAATTATTTGAATGGGTAAATAATCGTTGTCGTCGTCGTCGTCGTCGTCGTCGTTGTTGTTGTTATTGTTAGTATTGTTGTTGTTGTTGTTATTGTTGTTGTTGTCGTCGTCGTCGTTGTTGTTGTTGTTGTTGTTGTTGTCGTCGTCGTTGTTGTTGTTGTCGTCGTCGTCGTCGTTGTTGTTGTTGTTGTTGTTGTCGTCGTCGTCGTCGTCGTTGTTGTTGTCGTCGTCGTTGTCGTCGCCGTCGTTGTCGTCGTCGTTGTCGCCGTCGCCGTCGCCGTCGTCGTCGTCGTCGTCGTCGTCGTCGTCGCCGTCGTTAAAACGTACTGAACAGTAATCCACTACCAAAAGATGGGCATATTAAGGTATCGAGACCAGACAAGAAATGAGCATTAGCAAATGACGTGGCCTATTGCTTGCGAAAATAGATTAGCAATGTAGGCACTGGTTTTCGGTTCTGTATGGTGGATTCTCTAAGATGTGATGCAATACTCTCGGCCCAACCAAAACGTATCGCAGTTGACTTTGCTGCCGAAGCATGGCAGGACTAATGCGTTTGTACCAGCTTAACCGTAAGATTATCTTGTCTCTGCTACATTGATCCTTAGTACATCCCAGCTAGAGAGCGCACCAATAGTCGTCCTAGCATTAGTGTTTTAGAGTAGCCCTACTGAGAGTGGCTGGCCCCGGTATATAGTTGAATTCTTCCAAGCGCAACATGTAATCCCATTGAAACTAACAACCCCATCTTGAATGTTGCTCCTCATTTAGACGAGAAACCAAAGGATATACACTTTTACGCCGTGAACGGGATCGGTACACGCTTGCATCTAATTTTAGATTTCGTAGCACTATCGGTATGAAAGCAGTAGATAAAAAAAAACTCATAGCCGTCTTGCATATATGCTGGTATACACTGGAGAGAACTATACAGACGACCAGACTTTTCAATTTGGAGCCTTACGGACCTCCTAAAGTACGAGGCTACAGTAACGCTGCCAGTGAAGGGGTACTGGTGGGCAAATTCATTGTGTCGTTCACTATGTACATCTTTATGAGGTACTGACCAGCGCTACTTTGACACTGGTAATGACACAAAATAATGATACATAAATTTTTGTGGATGAGCTTCTGTTGTTAATTCTAAGTTGCATTGATGCTGTTTCCTGTCTTAAGCCATACGGTAAACGGTGACCAATAGAACACCACTATGTGAATAGATACAAACATTTATTAACAGATTTTCACTTTATATATATATATATATATATATATATATATATATATATATAAGCATTATAAGGCTCGAGACATATTTACCTAAAGTCTATCATAGGTTATATCTATATATACTTAGAACACGAATTATCAGTGGTATACATTCACCTTTTGGTAAGCTGGTAAATAGTAGGTTTCGTAAGCTTCTTTCGTACGTGTAATAAAAGAATATATGATCAAATCCACACTTAACCTTCAAAAAATTAAATGCTATTCGCTAATGATTCTAAGGGCTAAGAGAACCCTTGTTAGCGCTTATCGCAGCTTTTTCCTTTTACTGGAGGCTATCCGCAATTTTTTTCACCGTGCTCCGTTCATCTTGCCAGCCTAGTTTTCCAGTACGATCATCTAGCATTGACTTTTTACTCTGATTTGAATCGAACCCACGTTGGGGCCAAGTATTCGTTTATTAAACGCACCCTAACTGAACCAATCGGTGTAAAAATTATATTCCAATGGGGTTACCCAATAAGATTACTTGCTTTAATTACATTTCAATAGATATTTTAAATTGCCTTCGTATGTCTGTTTGAGGCTTTTGGCTAGTGGACGCCTGTTGGAATAGCGCCAGCTTGTGAGTGACGATACAACTGGGAGCTACATTGTGGTAATTGAAATCAATAACAATTGAAATATTTTAAGTTTTACCGAAATGCTAAACGAGTCAATTATAAGGTCATCAGCAAACGTCGTGTTGTATCAAGGACACACATCTGTTGTCAACACATTGCATACACCCATAGTGCTAGCGCTATATACAGTAGAAAAACTAATCCCGATACCAAGCCGGTTCACTCTGTCTAGGTGGCTCAGTTTGTTGAACATAGTAAATAGGTCAAGATCATTTAACAGCATGAGGCTGAATTCAGGTCTCATAAAATGGTGGCTGAGCTTATATCAGTGCTACATATACACATACATGTACACATATAATAATTAGCAACTTTTTTTCCGGTAAGATTTTATGGGAGCTACCGTATTGTCTCAATATACAATCTATGTACCTTAATTTGATTGATGTTTATACTGTGGCTGTATTATGCTGTTTGGGCGTCACACTTGAATGTAATTGATAGACTAAAATGGGTCTGCATGGAGATAGCAACTAATCTAGTCCGTAGCGCCAGTTGGGCATCGTAAATCGCTAACGCGTTTCCAATCAGCAGTGTAATCGCCTGCAACAAAACAAGCCACAAACTCCCCGTGCGTTAGACTGATAAAAAGGTCTGTGTCTATCAGCAGAGTCTAAATTGAACGCAACGTCTCTAATCGTCAATGAAAACGTACGATGCGACCTGGCAGCAAAAATGAAGTAACACCGTACCCATATGGCTAATGAAATACGCAATACAAGGGCAATCTTTCTAAGGGAAACGATTTTTTTCTACCTTAATTATCATTTAAGAAAATCCAGCTAAATTCTATTAACAACAACAACTATGCAAGAAGACTACTCTTATGTTCTTGATGGGGAGGTGGCAGTGTATCGGTGATCACTGTTCTCTTAATTCCCTTTTTGAATGCATTCGTATCTATAAAATGCTTACAATTACCGCAGTGATGGTCCTCTCGCTGCGGGGCGCTATAACTGAAAAACATATATACATACATACACTAATACGTAATTTAACTAATATTATAAAATTAAAAAAATACTTCAATGGTAGTCGTGATAGATGTGGTGCGCGTGTTTACCAGAGGGAGCTAACAAACCTTAAGAGATTAATAGTCTGTCGCATGTTCATTGATTAAGGAGAAGCAGAGTTTCCTAGCGAGAACTTACAGCTCTGGAAGAAGAACTGAATGGCGATATAGAATTTTCTTTTCACCAGGTAGCCTCATCTTATTCATCGGTAGCATCAATCTGTAGTGTACCTTCAAAGAGATCAGGGAACAGCCGGGGAAGTCGGACAAAGAGTTCATCATCACAGCCGAAATCAAAATGATCCACGTTTGGGCCACTTTCTTGCAGAACTTTATTTGCAAGTCTGAGAAGATGAAAATGGTACCGAAAAAATTAGCACTGGTAGATTTTTGGAATAGCGGGAGGGGAGGGGAGGGGGTAATACTTGCTTAACATACCATTATAGAATTGATCGACGCAACCCTTATTTCTATTTAGTGAAGCATAGTGACGCTAGTGGAATCATCATCATCACAGAAGCTTATCTTTTTTAGATGTTTTTATACATTTATTTTATATACGCTATAAGCTAGAACTGAAAAATCCGAGACGTCAGCTATCCTGTAAAGTGAGCTACTCTAGTAAACACCCAACCTCGATCGTTTCACAAAATCGCATTAAATTACTTTGAAGTTATAAGAATTTCATGGCACAAAAACAGTATACATCACTTCTATCAGACGGGTTTAGATTTTAGCCAAACAAATTCTGGAATCTACGATATTTGACAGTAAACGATTATTTACATAACCGCTGACAACATAGCCACGCTTTTTTCCCGGTCCCGTTAATTCATGCGAGAAAAATTCGAATTCGGCTCACGTTCCCATGTCCCTGATTCATCGTATCGTTTTTGTCTCTGTAGTATAAAATAAAAACACTATCGAAGACCTTTTCGAAGTAAAATTTACTAGAAACGCACGTACTCTGCATGTTGGTCGGTCATGTCGCGCCCGTCGCCTGTTGAGTCCTCCGTAAGGCTTCTGTAACCATTGTATCCTGGCTCGACTGCATGGATGGGATGTTTCAATTTAGCCTGATCGCTAAAGCCTTCCTCAGTTATTATTGAAGCCCCATCACTATCCTTATCTATTGGTGTTTCCGTTGAAAAAATTGACTTCGTTGAGTCTGCAATCTATTAACATATTCGTTATATCTATTAGTAATACATTTTTGGCGTGAAACTTGTAACAAGAAATCTATTGAGACACTCTGTCAGTTCCACTATGCCTGATTAGCTCCACACCAATCTTGCATCCTCTAGTATGTCATCCTTCATTTTCTCAAGATTATGGCGCACATTATACGTTTTTTTTTTCTTTATTTAATGTGTTCATTGAGTGGTATGTCACTGATATTTTCGACAAGATCCACTTAATAATTCCCTTAACAAATTTTCGCTGTGCATTTTGCAAAATAACACTTTTAAAAACAGACTCCTCTAAATATAGAACAACGTAGATGTGTTCATTACTGCATGTCTATCTATATTTTAGCTGTACAATGGTCAGCCAACGTCCTATCTTTGGCATGACTTGTTCCCCATATTCATTAACTGGCAAGTAATAATTATTGCCACAGACCATTTCCTATTTGGGACAATTAGTAGCTTAGTATGACATACCTTCGCATCACGTTCAGACCGTTCCGAACGTTGATTCTTTTGCATAGATTGGCAATGTTCTATGCTGTGATGTCGGTCGGCGGCTCTCGTAGCTCGAAGTGAAACCTGTATTCGATATAGAAAGGTGACCACAATAAGTAGATCAGATAATGACTGGTATAACATTATGCACATCACGAAAAAGGGCTTTTGCAGTACATATTTGTAAGTACAGTCATGATTCCTCCATTCCATTCTATACGAACAGCAAGGCTGCTCCCGGCACATTGCGGTTAATTCGACCTGAAGCAGGCCCAGACTTACACACCTGGGTTTCATTTAGCTAGGGATTATGGTAATATTAATATTTGCGGTGCACTTTTTTGCACTCAGCCGCGCTACCATAGTATGATTCCCAATATACAGTTGTATGTCGTTTCCATTCGTGGTCAGCTGCCGGATGCGGAGCGTTGTGCGGTCAACCTTCCCCACAGCTTTTCTTCGCTCGAACCGCACGTTCACGTGCCATTACTGATTACGAAGCAATCAGTGTGAATTCTGTAGTTCCACGGGGTCCCGCCTCCCGATCTTCCTACATCCGGAGGACTTTCTGGGCGGAATACGAACGACATCCCCCATAGATTTTCACTTGTAAAAGTGCTGAGCAAAAACCCTATCCAAAGCACGTGAGCGGTGCCCTTCTGCCATCAAAGACTTTAACCTGTCCGTGATCGTTGGATCACACACTCGATTTGTCCGTCTTACCATGGGTGTCCATTAGCCGTCTTGTTGTGTCCAATGTGATTCTGCCTGAGGTGATATGTGACCCCCGCAATATGAGATAAATCGCGTTGTCCGTCACGATGGCACCGAAGCCACCGAGGACGCACTGCGCAGCAGAGGGTTCAGATAACGGACAATCGGGTGCATGATCGACCAATACCAAGACCTAAAAAGCCTTACCGTCTGGGGTTTTAAGGAACTTATGGAGGTTATTCTTGCTTTTTCAAAGAGGCGTTTCCGGGGGGTGCATCGCGTCACCCTGAGTTTCGAGAATCTCCCGGACCCACATTGTAAACTCGGCCCCTATAAAAAAAGCGCCCGTTAGCGCCTGGCAACATCTTTCCGAAGACAACATGCTCTGCTACCTCCTTCGAGTAAGAAGAAATGATGGCTTCGTTGACTGGTGGCAACAACGTTGAAGTGTTTCCCACGCATGCAACGGCCCAAACTACGGTTAAGTTGCAGGTCTCTGAGAAGTGGCATCTAGCCTCAGCGTCAGTCACACGGAGGTTAACGTAAGCAACAATTTGCCTGCGCTGCCCCTAGCCTGGTTTAGCTGGCGTACGTGTGTGACTTTGTTTCCAAATGCGTTCTCTGCCGAAGGCACAAGAGGTTTTCCCTTGACCTTGAATCGCAGCATTCGACAGGCTCGTCGTGGTTGGCGTCTCAAACAAGCTTTCCGCGTTGACCACGACATCGAGTAGCCATCGTATGAAATCTCATATAAACTCTATAGGAGATTAGACTAAAAAAGCCCTTTGACCTCTCACGCGACGCAGGAGTCAGCAGGGTCCCCACCGCCTGAACCTTCTATCTGGGGAAAGCCCGACGGCCGTGATATTATATCCTAAATGCACCACTTCCTGAGTTGCACTAGTACATTTCTTTGGTTTAAACTGCAAAACAGCGAAGTCAACGGCAGCCAGTGCTTTTTGCAAATGAATCATGTGAGAGTTGAAGTCAAGTGAGTGGAGTACGATGTCGTCGAAGTAAATGAAAGCTAGTATTTGGACCCAAAGACCCAGCGGTTTTGCCTCTCAACCTCTGAAACATCGCGAGTGCGTTGGCAGGACCAAATGGCATATATTTGATTAGGAAAATTCCCTGGCGTAGAGAATGCTCCCTTGCCATCCGGATGCACGCTGGTCTGTCAATATCCGTTGACCAGCTCTAGGGTTCTAAAATGGCGGACGCCGGCGACGGCACCGATCCATGAGGGGAAGCAGGCATGCTGCTCGTTTCGTGATAGATTTCTGCCCGCACTTATCGTCTCATCTTTTTCCTTACTTTTTAGTTACCTCAAAGTATCACGGGCTAAACAAGACCGGTATTGATGAATCTGCTCGGCTCCCTGAAGAGATAACCGGATCTCCCTCCATTTGTTGATGCTATCTCTGTGGATCTACTCGTGACTCCTTTTATTTTCCCAGAGTAAGCAAAATCGGTATAACTAAGTCCGTCCGGTTCGGGATGTTTTGAGCAAGATCGGTATGGATAAGCCTGCACAGCTCCTTAAACAGGTGGCTCTATTAGCCCACGCGAAACTGAAAAAGTGAAGAACCTCCTTTGTTGATAGGCTCGCTATATTTGCTTAGGGCGACGTAACTTCTTACCCTCTTGGTAGGATACTTTCATTTCTTGCCCTCCTGACAGGGTAATATAATCTCTTACCCTCTTAATGGGGTAACTGCCTTTTTTTATAAACTGAAATTGTCAAAAGTGCCTTGCCCAGGATCCGATCCTGTGTGACGCTCTCGGCGCTGAAGAACAGCTTCTCTAGCCTGTCGTCAAGCGCGACCAAAACCGTCAAAAAGCGCTGGAACTCATACAGAAAGACTGAGCCCATCTTCGTCTTGCAATATATGGCGAGCGTAGCGTATCTATTAACCGTAAATGGATCGCAATAAGGCACAAATGGATCATCAGTGGTCCAGTTATAGTATTAGTGCAGCTTAGACTCCGATGACATATACATATGTATACAAGGTGAGGGTAAGGGAATTCGCTGACCCTTTAAAGCACCATAAACTCAAGTGGATATTATCGGTGGTCAGTTTCACTAAAAACGCAATAACACGTATAAGGCGCTAATGGCAAAGTAGTCAGAATGAAACTCCGAAGTTATTTGTAGGATCCGATGAAAAAAGAGACTTAGTGTAGAGGGCCATCTACTATGATCTAAGCGACGCTGAAGTCAAAAACGCCCATTTAGGACGCTACTTCTCATTGAGTGTGCCATTCTTTAGAAGCCGCGCTAAATAGCCAGAAAAATCAAACCAAGAGGGTCGCTACCGTTTAACAGAGTTAAGAGGAGTATTAACATCGCATAACAAAAAAGCCAGCAAATAGCGTACGTTCGCTTCAGTCCCCTGATCTGGGAGCATTCTACTGAACTCATCTAAGAGAACCTCAAGGTAAGTCAGTTGTGTAGACTGAACAGGTTTTAGTCTGCTCTTCTCGTTTTTTTTTGCCGTAACCGCTACATGTATTTGCCAATGGATGCGTCGCAATTTGTCGAGGATGTAAAACACTAGTTTGGTTTGATAATTCTAGTCGAATTAATCCTACAACGGAACAAACCGGTGGCTGAGGTAAACCCGTAATCTTTTGCCACTGGTGCTTTGGTGGGAATAAGATGAAACGAACCACAACGAGTACATCGACATGCGGCAGTCCATCATGCTGTATGTTCTAATAACTTGTACCATGAGCTAACTGCAAGTTGCATACATGTCCGACACAAAAGCCTCTACAGATGATGTTCTGTAGGCTCATGTTATAGGACGCCTTCCTTGAGTCGAATCGTGCAAAAAAGAGTCGACACAAGTGTGGACACTATAAAATACATGTAAGCCCAAGCGATATTTGGAATCAGCATATGACACCAAATATAAGAACTTTCTTAACACAATAATAACCACGCTAGGTAACATAAGCATGAGTTCATTCCCCAAAGCACGCGCGTTAAACTGAAAGTCAGAAATTAAACTTTAACATACATTATCCATATACATATTCCAGTGACTGTAGATACCAGCTAGAGCCCGTGGCACGGCAAAACCTTTTGCCCCCAAGGAAAGGTGTATTCGGGAAAAAGTTCACCATTAGACTGGTTACTGCCGTTGATTAATTACACAGACAATATCCCCATCATCTACTAGCACTCGAGCGTCTCCTTTTTCAACCGCTATCGGATCCCCTTCAAAATGTCCGATGGCTCGTAAAACCTCGGATGAGGACAGCTCTAAGTGAAATGCTTCATCGTTCACATTCCCGAGCATCACCCTTAACGATGTGCAAAGCTCGCTTGGGACTTGCTCAAATTGAGGTGCCCCTCCGATCAACTCCTACGATGCGAATTTCGTTACTATTACTCTATGATAAAAAGTAGAATAATGAAAAGTACATTTTGCCGTTTCGTTAGTTAAGCTAATATGTCGTTAGTAAAGCTGATGCCTTCGGGTAGCCTAACTATTAAACATGAGTTTACTTCAGCATGAATAGCACATAGGAGCACTTCTGTTCCATTGAGTCGATTTCTACTCGAAAAGATCATACCATTTGAATATTTCTGTCTTATCCCATACGATAATTGTAAACATTTTAAACTCGTTGAATTTCTCCAGCTTTCGTACATAAAACCGTATTGCGAAAGTCATGAGTGTATCAGACGTGAAAAGTAAATATTTGAGTATACTTTGGAATTTTTGGAAATACATAAGTCTGCTTTTGCCACCTTCCTAAGTTTTCAGGTCTTACTCCATTGATAACTATAGTAATAATCAATTTATTCAGTTATACATAGAAACAGCATATACATAGAAGCGTTAACACTTACTCGATCCATAATGGCGATTCTGTCCGTCTGTTCTGGGTCACATTCAACACCGTCCTCAACAGCTGCCTCCTTGAATCCTTTTGCCGAGGCAGAAACGATAGCCCACAGAAAGGTGTTAAATACTGTATAATGTTCTAATAGATATTTTTCTAGATCGAACATCCTGAGTGCTCAAGTCTATTTCATCTATCTATATCAAGAAGTAATATAGATATTTATCATTTGCAGTATATTGTTCTCGTTTTTACCACATCGTTTCATTCTATGGCATTTAATAGACATCTCCCACTTCAAAAGTTATCTATTTTTCTTACACAGTATTGTACGAAGACTATTATAATAATGAAAGGGTTTGTTCGGGATCTTTCCTAATATCGTGTACGAAAGCCAGCGTCAAGTTACCGCAATATGATCGTACTTTTGAACTGTTAATGCGGAGCCTTATGACACGAATGAATATCAGCTCTAGGTTAACAATTTTCCAGACCCTGTTAGTAAGGCTGCCTCAATTTACTTGGTATCACTACCACAAATATCTATTAGCCCTTTAATCTACCAACAAATAAAATAACAAGCAGATCATTCTTAAAACGAAAAGTCTTTGAAGCTACAGCCACCAGGACTGATAGTTTTTTTTTTTTTTTTGTTTGTCGTCTAAGATTTGCTCTCTATATAGTGTAGGCTCCTATTAGTTTCCACTCCATTTAGGGTTTGTGAAGGATACTCTATTTGATGAACATGCACATCAGAACTATTTATAAAAACAGATAATCTTACTGTTTGTTGAAGTTTTTATTAGTTTTCCCGAGCCCATAGGGGTTACGTCTGTTGTTTCGGTTTGTGCCTTTATTGAAGAACTCAATTGGTGAGGCATGGCTGTAGCCAGGCATTCCGTCGATAGTTCTTGGCACCCCGGAGCTTCTTGTTGACTGGGGGAGTCACAAAGCATATGGCGTACTTACAGGTAGGTTAGCCTGCATTAGCTGATATCCGCTGACTGACATTATGAAGTATGCTATTCTAATCATTTGAAACTTCATATATGGCTTCATTCACTATCATTATCATTTATGTAATCGAGACTCGTTAAAAAGAGACCGCACTTGTACAGTGGTAAATTTCGTTTACAGCGGTAAATTGCTTCGTTTTATGCAAAAAAAAAAAACTTAACCCTAAGATTCGGCTTGTCCTGGTCAAGGGATAAGCGATCAACATCGAATCGTTATATTACTACCTCTTGGCAATTGCCGATTATCTATATTTATTTTTGTCTTTTTTTCGAATATGCGTCTTATACAGCTGAACAAGCAAATGGTTGCTTTCATTTTGTATTCGTAATATATTGGCTAGGTTTCGTGAATTTCGTTTTGTAAAAAGACTTTGTTAAATTTTCCTATTCTAATTTAAGGTAGATAGGATAAGATTGACGTTCTAATAACTACGCTTTCTAAGACCAGAAGGTCCAAGCTAAATTATCGACATTTGCCCATTTGGGAACCCAACTAATAAACGATCGCAACGAGATATAATATATAATAATATATAGTAATATATAATAATATGTAGTGATTGTTCGCGGTGTACTCGATTTGAGGAGTCCACTATATAGATATATAGAGCGCACTCCAAAGCAGTAACTACTAACTGCGAAACACAGACAAAAAGTCGAAATGAATGTAAGACACTTCAATTTGGCCGTTATCGAAACAAAAAAAAACCTATCTATGATCTTGTGAAATATAGTCGCAGGTACCTGTAATGCTTTTCACACGCTAGTTAGGCCGCGGGTAAGAAGATAGATAGTTACGCAAGATGCAGATATAATTATGGAAAAAGCAAACAGGAATATATATGGATAAATCGATTATATACATTCACGCAATGAACTTTCAAATAACTTGACCACTAACATATGATCGCACTTTGGGAGAAAGCACGTAATACGTTCATTGTCTCTTTTAAAAAAGCAGAGAAGACGAAGCATGATTAACTTAGATCTACCGCAGTACGGTATAAACCATGCGCAGTATCCTTACTTACTTAAATTACCGTTCATATACCAACCTGGCAGACTTCGGAGCGCCACTTGTATCTAGTAACGAATTTTCATCGTATATAATAGGATCCATTTTTTCGCTGGTTGCGTTCGTGGAAATGTCGCAGTGATATTGTTCTCGTCCTTCAGTGACAATGTACTTGTTAGTGGATGAAGCTCCGTTAATTGTAGCATTTTGCATGGCATAGGGCTCAGGAAGTCGTTCTAATTGTTGAGTAGGCATTTTTTTTGCCCCCAGTGTCATATTTTGCCAGTGGTCATTTGCAGGCAACGCTATGATGTCGTTATTAATACTACTGTGGTGGCCTGCTTCTTGCCTAATCTTCATCGTAAAATTTTCGGATTGAAGCTGCTGTTGGACGCCACTACCGATGAACACCTCCGTGCCGCCCTGATTACTCTCGAGCGTTCCTGTCGTCGACGAGAATCCAGCGTTTAGAATTGGGTGGGTCGTGAAAGCGTTGAGGCGATCCCTGTCACCTTCGATCGAGTTTTTCGGCAGCAATGACTGCCAGCCCTCGTACCTACTTATCGTATGTACATCTTTAGATTGGCAGCCCTGACCGGTGCAGTAAACGGCAGAACCGTCTTGCACTTCCATTTTAACATTCTCCCTGCCGTACAGATAGTACGCGTGATCTGAGCTCTGGGATGTAGTTAGCGCATGTATGTTACTGCCGTAGATTTGCGAACCGCTGAAAGATGGCCACCAATGCGTGCGGTTGTAAACGGGACCACCAATGTCACAACCATGACCTAAACGCAACACAGTCTTATTGTTTCGGATCACTTTTTCTAACCAAATTAATCCAAAGCGTAAAATAAAAGTGAAATTTCCCGCTGAGCAGATATAAAAAGCTGACGATTAATAGAGCTAACCTCAGGAGGACAGTTTAGACACCTATAGGTCGTTCGCGTTCTGTATTATGTAATATCAGTATGGTCGGAAATAATGCATTCAAAGATAAAGTTCTTCCAGAAGAAATTTAGTGCAAACGCTTCTCACCCACTTCTAAATGAGCAATCATGTCGTATCTATTGTCCGCTTGATATCCGCACATTTCGCATTGTAATAAGTAGCGATTCCATCCATTGGCTGATTGACCTACGAACTCGTTGTTCCACGACTGAGATGAACTGCAGATCAATGGGCCAGACAATTTTGGCAAGGTTGACGCTGCGTATTGACTCTGGTTCATATATTCCTGACCTGAATATGTCCCCATATTCCGTATGGATGTGCTGTTTAAATGAAGTGGCAAATTATTATATTTAACCAGCTCTAGGGAGTCGTGCATCGATGCCCCTCCGCTGTAGCCTAATGTCAGGGGGCCATAGCATCGTTCAACTAACTGGGAAGAATTTGCATACTGAGACATCGGCAGCGTCTGATTTAGTTTAGGGAATTTAACGTTTTCCGTGACAGGACTCATAGTCGTCAGGGGTGGTGCATTAGGGTTTACTCCCCCCACATTTGCATCATTGCTGTACGTCTTATGAGAGATCTGTTCGTTCGTTTGGACAGTTCGAACCGCCGGCCTCGGATGTTGCCCCAACAGCGAAGCCGGTTGTGTAATCCCATGAGGTACTTGGGTAGCATTTAAAAAGTCGTTGTTAAAGATACTTGTGACGCTTGGTAGCCGGGGTTGGGTGTGTGGCCGCCGAGGCTTTTGATGTTTTAAAGGTTTGCATCGAGGCGGATTTCGGTGTATGTTATGTACTTTGCGTAAATGTATGGTGACGCCTTTCTGCGACAACGATGAAAAATTGCATAGCTCACAGGGAAAGAGTGGCTGCGTTTGTGGAGTCCAACAGGACACCGTCGGACGGCCTTTCTCGTCTTCCATAAAATGGGTTTCAACTTTTGTCCAAGGTATCGCCGTCCGCCGCAACAACACAAACTATAACAAGGAAGTAGAAAAAAACATGTTAAATAACTGGCCTTTATGCAGAAGTATCTTCAGCCCTGAGGAAAATAGTCTGTATTAAATTCATCAGGTTGGATTTACAGACGCTAGTAGATATTTGATTGCATTACAGATTAAATTAATAGGATGTGATATCCCTTTACGAGCCTCATACCTTTAGTAAAGTTACTATTATTTTATAAGCGAGTTAGCTTCATTTCTTTCTCGTCACTTAGGATCTTCAAGTGAGGCGGTACTTGATTGAATTCAGGTGTTTGTCTGACGTTTTAAGCTCTTATCTGATAAACAATATAACCTCAGGCAGTATAAGCAATGGACTATGAGAATCACTTGCAAGTTACTCTATCCGATCTAGCAGTTATACTCTACAAACTCGTCTATCTTTGGAGAGATATGAGAAATCAATTAGGATCAATGTGTATTATATACGCTGCCAAGAAAACACTTACCTTGGCAAAATCTGTGTTCATGCACTTCTGTGTCCCACAAGAAAAACATCGGCAATTGCGGATATTTCTTTGGTTTTTGCTTATTCATAAATTGTCAAAATTCTTCTAGTTACATTTTGGTCTACCCATTTCACGGAGAGTTTTTTAGGCGACGCTAAGTCAACCGCAGATTAGCAGCTATTGTAAATATAACGGCTGCCTTCGGTGTCAAGGAGAACTTTTTCGCGTATCAGGCAGTTCTGAGCCTACAAATATCCTACAGAAAGCTTACGACACTTTACCCTAAGCTATGATTACATAATTGAATCTATTTTAAAAGTGCAAGAACCAGCACTTATTCTTCCACTCCACTATTTGAAGGCCTTTTTTTTATCATTGGAGTTCTACATCGTTTGCTGTTTCTTCCCACACGTTAAATATTGACTCTGCGGTCTTCCGTGATGTTGTCCCGAAAAAATATTGTTTGCCTTAAAAAGCTGCCAAAAGCAATGCTTGTGCTTTAATTTTTGTTTTTTTTTTTTGTAGTATTCGACACTGTCAATTTCGTCTCGATACCACTGTTGTTTGGGGCTTTTTGCCTAATCCAATTTGCACTCTACAGCATTTCCTTGCGATAGCTAAATTCTCGAGGGTCATTTTCTAAACAAAATCAAAGTTTCAAAGACAGGTATGTCTGCCATTTAATGCAATAAGCAGCTAAGATTTCAACGCCTTATGATCACATATCTCATATTCGACATAAGAAACATGGTTGCCTACGTCAGTCATACATCAGCTGGAATAGATTGACGTTTTTACTGCCGGGCGCATATATGTATGACTTAAAAAGGGTTCAGAGTAACTAGACGAAACGATCGTGTCGTGAGTTGTGATCTTCGAGGCTCTACGTTCAGTCACTGTCACAGTGGCAAAACAAATAAAGTTAGTGTAGTTGTTCTCTGTAAACAAATAACAGCTTTATCTATCTATAAACACATCTCGCTTTATTACTCTAGAAAATAGCTGGACGGTAGCTGAATGTCGGCTTTTTTTCCCTGCAAATATTCGAGACGGTAGCAAAACTAAATATATAACTGTTTGATATGTATAGCTCGTTTTGTTCTTTGTTTCGTTTCAATGTCGTATAT
>NW_019215012.1:0-34159 GCF_002532875.2 Varroa jacobsoni | reverse complement strand
TATATATATTCTAATATTTTCTAGGAGTCATACTCGATATACTTAGAACAGTCGACTACATCTATAGCCTTCATGATTAGAGTTGTCGTTATCGCTGACTACTCAGTGGTCGCAAGAGCTTCTTATGAAGACTGAAGTTCATACTTTAACGAAGTACCATGTTTTCCACCTTACCAGAAGGTTTTTGCCTATCGCTAGAGAGATCGCTAAAAGACCGAGTTTCCCGGGAGAATATGATGGTCGGTTGGATGGGGGTCAAATCGCACCGTTAGCTCAAAAAATACGGTGTAATTATTAAGCACATAACTCATATATAATAATGATACAAATGTAACTAAAACTGTAAACGTTAAATAAATCCGATGAGATAAACCACATTGGAACTACATCCTTCACCATCCATATATTTCGTTTTCTTATAAGCCATAGTGAACATATAAGAAAAATCACATCTTTGCGTACATGCGAAGTGACATTGAAGCTTATCTCAATAGCGCCTTAACCAAAATTGGCTGGTAAGTTATCTAACAATAAAACCATTCCATAGGTGTAGCAATAGAAGCAGATGTACAGCTTTGGTATGCATGAGAAATCGTGTCCGGTAGGAATAGCGTGTGCATATATGTGACTTACGCTAATACACGGATTAACTTAGTTATGATAACAGCCCGACAGGTCGATGGCTCATAAGACCCCATATTAATCTTCCTTACATAAGATCTATAGATAGAAGTCAATTATTCCATAAGGAAAGATTCCTCTAGGAAAAGTACCGATTCGTGGGCTGAGCTGCAAGATACGGTATGGATTGATACCTACCCGATTGCGAAATCATTGTCAGACGTAGGTTTTACAAAACGACATCCAATTAAGTGCATACAAGATTTACCAGTTGAGAAGAAATAAAGCCTATTAACGTTCTTACGCTTTTGAGTATGTGGAAGGCTACCCTAATGACAAGTTAAAGATGACAGATTATACGATAAGTTGTTTGAGACAATACGGACGTAAAACTGATCCAATTTATATTAGGCATTAAGACTTCAGAGAATACCAGTAATAATTTCACTTAGCTGAGCACAAAGTTTCACTAGTCAGCATTATTTAGAATATAGACCGATGAGGGTTCAAGTTCTATATAATAAAACTTGACCTAAAGTTATTCAATTGTAGGCATGTCTATCCTTCGCGCGGAATGATCCCATCTGCTGTTGGCCGCTTTACATCTAAGCGCCTTCAAAGAAAATGAGTTTAATAATAGTTTAAGCCAATTGTTGGCCGCTCGCCTACATACTTTGAAAGCCTTATTGAACCTCATTGAATATATGACACTTGTGTTTATTTCACATAAATTCATGACTTTGTATAAATTATCAGAGTTGAAGGATCGTTGTTTATCTTGTTATACCGTTATATGTATATATATAATAGTGAAATTAGGGTAATATATATATTAACATTATAAAATAAATGGAGACCTTTAACTTAAGTTCATTCAACGGTGGTAGCCTATAAAACCATACAAGTAAGGGCTCGTGGGGTCACAAGTAAAGTACGAAACGTTCAGACCGCTGTGTTCAGACGACAGATATTAAGCGTCATAGTTAGTTGCATTTGATTGTAGAGTTGCCACGATACGAAAGAACTTAAAGATCATCTTTTTAGAAAATATATAAATATTGCTAGTTGATTAATATTTATCTAAGTGTAGTTGTCTTCAAGCAGCTGAAATTGGATGATTTTGAGCCTTATCATGTGCCTAATATCGTCATGAAAGTCCTAGCCAGTGAAATTATGCCGTGGATAGTTTCTCATTGAGCTAATCCCTAGCATTAACTGTATGTGATTGTAAATTAAATTGTTCATAGAACGCCTCTGAAACGTCTCGCTGGACTAAGTACATATGAAACTGTATAACAAGCTGTCTGTTCTAAAAGTCACACTGTGAGATGGCAATTGATTTTTACTCGCCTATCTTCAATGACTGAACAGAGCCAATGGCACAACTGTAACCTGTCACCTCAGATCTCATTGTATCTGTTTCCTTTTTTTTTTTTTGACAAAAATGGCACCGTCTGAAATTCTACGCGACGTACACTATAAAATGTGATTCTTTTAGATGAGGTGATCGGAATGTGTGACATCTTAAAATTAATTCTATGCATCTCTGAATATTGATTACCTGTCGCGCTGCAGGTTAAGTGTGCACACTCGGGCAGCAGTTACGCCGGAGCTTCAACTTCCTTGGTATTGATCGGGATAACCACATCAGCAAACCTTGTGTTTGTCTGGTAGAAGTAGTAAGAAAAAGTGTAATCAAGAGGAAAATAAAATACAGAACGGCTGAGAAGTATCGTTTGGAGTTACAGAACTCGCGAGAAAAAAACGAAGAGCAGCCAAGTAGAACTACTGCTCAAAAAGTTCACCTGATACCCGTGACAGCGGACGTAAACGCAGCACTGAAAGAGCCACTTATGCTGGTAGGTGATGCAGCGACCATACGATGGTAGATCGTCAGTGTAAGAAAAAACTTAGGAAGGCAACGACTTTCGAATCTCGAAGGCTAAAGATAGAGGGAGAGAGGGTCCTGGCGGAAGGTGAGGAACAAATACAAAATGGGCGGGGCGATCACGGCAAGACCGAGGACGATGACGACGACGGCGGTAAAACGAAAGACGACATAGCAGCACCGGCAGAAACTGCTCACGGGCTAGAATACGAAGAGTCAAACAGAGTAAAACAAATCACTTTCAGGTAAGTCTCGAATGATGTCCTGTCTAGAAGCCTGTAACCGCTGTAAGGAGCGTCTGTGACAACGTGGGCAGGGGAGTCAGTAGAGTTCGTGAAAAGAATGAGCGTTTCCAACTATATTTACGCTATATGTGAAAACAGTATCTCCAGAAGAATCGTATAATACAGTGTAGTTTATAGGATCATTCTAGATTCGCATGATATGTAGGTATAACATAACTGGTGAGTTTTTTTTTTTAATTCCCTGCGTTTTTTAAGTTCAACTCGATTTTTATTCCAATATTTTTATCATTTCATTACTCTCTCTTCAAATGATTTAGATTCACCCACATTGGAAAGTGGGGCAGCACTCTCGTTGCTGGTTTCGAATAGGGCTAGAGGAGAACGTGCACCTCCGGGATTGCCATTCTTTGATAGGAGTGTTGTGACAAACGTCGGATGCTGTTGAAATTTTCAAAATAAGAATGATTATTTCCATTGTCATCTGCACATATTAGCTAAAAGCTTCAACAGACTTAGTTAGACAGACAGACAGAATAGTACTTCGTTCTTCTTTATCTGCTCTAGCTCACAGAGAGGCGAAATCAGGATAGTAACTGACTCTGGCAGCAAAAGATCGATCAACCGACCCCGTTAAACGAAGGTGATTCATCATTCACACAAGGGAACGCCACAAGTCAGTCAGCCAGCCATTCGAGAACTTAATGACACCTTTGATAGATCTCTATGATCTTGATGCTCATTGGTGGCTTAAAGTTCGAAGGCAGGATAATAGAAAATGCTAAATAACAGACAACTGAGAAGCCAAACTTTCACTTTAGGAATCATTGAATGTTCAGGCTTCTGCAACATAATGCAGTCTATTAAGATATTTTTAGGTCATACTGATAAAAGCCAACTCAAGTTTTCTGAGGGCATTAGCCTGTGTAGTTCTGTATCTTCTGTAGACATTCGCAGTTGGCCAAATAGGTTTTTATCAAACAGTTTTTTGCTCTTTGATTTAAGTGAAAAAAAAAAAAAAAAAAAAACTGTAAAAATGTCAGCTGAAATACGCTATTGTCGTACACGTACGTCGGGTATCACGTTAATTAAATAGAGTAATGAATTGAATGATACTCTCCTAACAAGTGTAGCATTCTATCAAACCCAATTTCGTAATGTAAACAATATCACTATTAACGAGTATAACTCATGGTTTTCGTTAGGGCATTAATGAAACGGAGCTCCTTAACGATTCAAATCCCTTGAGGGCATTCTAAAAGAGTGCAAATTATATAATAATAAGCAGCCAATCCTTATTTGTTTCCATGGTAGGACTTGGTCTCCATTGAGAACTTCTATATGCTCCTAGTGTAGTGCCGATATTTATACACATTGATATATATTATCAATATGGATAGATAGGCGATTGGTCGATATTTTTTGACTCTTGGCCCTTAACTGACTTCGTATATCTAATTTCAAAGTACGTCTTCGGCTTAACTGCCCGTCTGTTAAGGTTCGCAACAACGTTAGCACAAAATTACCACTACAGAAGGATCTAATAGCACAATACTATGAGAAAATAGAATATATACACATATATACATATAGTTATTAATATTCGTTATTTTATCACGTAGATTGTACAATAAACATCAATGGCGAAGCTTGAACGGACAGCTTCTGGCCTTGCAGACTGCACGGCCTGAAAGACTGTTACCACACGCACGAAACTCATGTTAAATTGTAAATCGGACGAACTACTTCGTTTCGGATATAATACATATAGGGATTTTCTAATGCTAAATGTTCCTTGCTTTGCCGGCCTGCGAGCTGTCTCCGGCGTGTGCAGTCATCGAATCTAGAACGCTGTCCAATCGGTGCGTAACGAGATGCGTGTCTACGATGTTCTGCGTGCACTTAGGTCATTCTGAATGATGTATCCTTGAGCTGAATACGTGCCTGCCAGGTGTTGACTAGAAGGTTCAATCAACGACGTGCATGAAACGAGAAGCCTAATTTTCAAGGACGTGCAACACTGATTCAAAACACGGCCTTTGTCTTGGAGTTAGAGAGTGCTACTGGTAAATAAAAAACAATTTTGTACGACTTGCATTACGTAGAAACTTTTGTTCTCAATCAAATTACTACTACTACTACTACTACTATAGCAGCAAGCCAGCATATATCGTCGCTCAATTACCCATATCTTAGAATCCATGGTTTCAGATGGTTGAAATCAGCGGCGCCATAATAGTCTGAAAGCGATCCAGAAGTATCTTCCCTAAAAGAAGAATCATGTTATTGTATAACTAGATGAGCTAGATATAAAAGTCCTAAACACGAAGGGACAGATTACTTTTTTTATTGTCAAATGTTCAATGCAGTTAACTTCAACGAGGTGCACGTTTTCGCTAATTCGATACGAAGCTGGTGACTGATAGAAAGCCTACTAAACCTGTTTTTAAAATAGACATCATAATTATAAAAATACCTAGTTTTGTTGTCAATTGATCATATTTGCACGTTAATAAAAATCCATTTGCGCTCCTATTCGATCCTTTATACACACAAATACATTCGTTGGTGAAAGTTGCCCGTGTGGTCCGTAGTAGTTAGAGGCCAACTATTCAGAAGCCTCGCAAAAGGAGACCGATAAGGCTTTCATGCCAATAAGGCTAAAAGGACCTTCGTCTTATTGTAATTTCAAAGAGATTTACATATCTTGTGAAGTGTACCTCTGAGTGGTAAACTATTTTCTCTTTGTTCACACAAACCCTGTAGAATATACGTGTTGTTAACGGTACTCGAAACGTGACCATTGCTTTTTTAAAGCAAAACCTTGGCCTTTCAAGCCTCCTCGAAAACCACTCGGACACTCAAAGTTGGGGTGGCCGTTCGAACCGATGACAAGCGATTATGGTGGTATCCGCGCACATATTATGCCTGCCTGCGTGTCGCAGTGTCCATTGACGTGACCCCTACTTGAGTGGGTGGCAAAATTACGCTGTTTGCCCAACGAATGCCTAAATCAACCCAAAATACTGATTTTACCAAACTTGCCTAATTTGCCCACGCTTCTAGGATATGTACCATAAACGGAATGAGTCGCTGGAAATCACACATATCAACGAAGTCGAAGGTGAATCAGATCTTCTGGTGAAACAGGTTCATGCACTGATTACCTAGTATCTCCTATTGTACGATGTTTTGTTGCCTGTGGGCAAACGAGGTTGCCTTCGCCTATGCAGACAACTCGATCTATCAACAATTGAATCTGATGTGCAGTTGTTTCTTTCGGACACGTACGGATTTGCTGACTGCATCGCCTTCACGTCTTTCGCTGTACATTTCGCCCATGCTAACTCGCATCGACTGACCGCAGCGGATCGATTTGCTGCCCGATACTGCAAAAACTATGTAACGCAAGCAATGGTCATCCTGTTTTTCTTCGAATAAGGGTGCAGTTACGATGAGAAGATACCAAAGTTAGCTTCGAGTACACTGCACAGGGTAAAGCAGATGGGTTTTATGTCGATTGTTGGGTCCTGTTAGACGAAATTTCTCTGACAAGCGAAACATCTTGCATTTGTAGTGTGGAGAACAAGACTACAGCAATGTTTTCTATGTATATACACACACTAGAAATGTCGTAATTGCCTAAAAAATAGATGCTAGATGCCTAAAAAAAATAACAGTATGTTTTCAATTGCACCAACAACAAGCGAAACTGCACTATTTTCCTTAGTAGTGGATCGCTGTTTATAAAAGGACAGCGGAGAAGTCAGATGGTTCTCAATCAAAGGTTATTTTTTCAGTGGTTTCACTATCACCCGCCACTACAACTATTAGGTACACAAAATACATATATATATATATATATATATATCGTTGACGTAATATTACATAAATACTGTTTTAACCTTGATTGTTTATTCTATAATTAAACAATTGGAAATTTTCCAGAAAGTAATATATTTCACATTATAAACTATCGCGATGGCTATTCAGGCGGGGTAGTACGCTTCCTTCTTCATTATATATATAATTTACTTAGTGTGAAATTATTTTTTCATGCAAATTGATCAAGCCGTCTGTAGTTCGGACCAAACGAATAGAATATAAGGCATTTGTGGAAATCTATACGTCTCAAAACTGTCTAGCGGAGTGTTTTATTCAGGAAAATCCAATTTTCCGTCGTTTAAGTACACACTATTTTGTTTTCCAAAGGTACGCTATAGACTTAGAAAGCCTGAAATTTGTATTGACATCGAAACTTTCTCCGTGTGCTTGTTGTAGCTAATTTTTCGCAGTATGCACAAGACATATGTAGTTCAGGCAAGACAAAACGTTTCTAGGTGATACGTAACCTGCGTTGGTGTCCTTATTTGTTCCTTTCTTTTCGCTCCCCTATTTGCTGGAGCTGGTTCATGGAACGAAAAACGCGTTTATCTTTGTTGGCTTATTGGTGATTGCGAGCGATTGCAGGAGGACCGAGAAGTATTCTTCGCTTCTAGCAGCCGCGGCTGCAGTACGTGTAGCCGCTGAGATTGCTGATATTCCACTATGGCGGATCGGGAACAGGTAACAATAGTGCGACATTACAACGCTGTCACCGTAGGGCGCAAATGCCCCAGAAGTATCCAATATGAGACTGTGATTCGCTCCTCGATTTATATATGTATATATACAATAGTATACTTAGATCGATGAAGGATGAAAACAGGTATTTCATGAAGCATGCGACGATAGGCTACATACATACATACATCGATTTTGAAACGTTATTTTATTAGGTCTCAACATCACCCTTGTGGGTTTGATTGTATTTTCTACTTGAAGTTCCGTGACATCTATTTTTGGGATAAGAGCGATTTTGTACAGCTGTCATACGAATGAATAGAACTAGCAATAGAGGACCATTTGTCTCTTTCAACACAGTTTATACTCCAGTGTTGTGTAAACGATCTATACATACATAAAAAGCTGGATTAGCCGAGCAGAATGAGTTTTCTGTGCTTGCATTTCGAATTTTTAGATTACTTAATCAAGTCTATCGGAAGCGAACCTCCATATTAAACGCTTCGTAATACATGCAACTTCATCATAGCAATCAATTATCATCCGTGATTAAGGGGAAAATTACACAGAAAACACAGGCCAACTGTTAACAATCAAGATGGGTCGGAACGGTATCAGTTATAAGCTATTTTGCTTGTTGTGCCAGAGAGACATTTATGATTTTTCATTGAGGTATCATTGAGCATATATGCGATTGAATGGTATGGAAAAAAAAGATCTATATATATATTGGGATTCATTCAGTATCGGCTTATAACGCAGCGAAAGGGGGCGCCAACGTAGTACAGATACAATAGAAAGCCACCCTGATCCGTGTTTATGCCGGTACTCTTGTCTACACAGTAACGCATTGTAAAGCCTGCACATAAACGTCACGAGATATGTGCAGAAGACAAAGTGAAAAGCGCACATCGTGTAGGGGGCAGCGAGTTGCCCTATATGTACCTAACGGAAGAAGTTTGTATTGAGTTTTCTCAGCCTGTTCCGAGCACGAAGAGTCACCTTTAGCAAACAATATGAGACTGTGAAGAGGTTTAGAAGTGTTACTATCGTGATCAGTTAGAGACGCGAGAAGCGCAACAAAAGTAACCCTATATTATTGCTTTTATTGGGCAAGAAAAGTGGCTCACTATGAGCTAATGAAGATCTATTCAGTTAATACCGGGCACCTAATTACTTTTCTGCCATTTTTCCCTGCCTTATTCTAAAAAAGTATTTGAGACAGAAACAAATTCAAAGTATGAACAATTACACTATCTATACCCCAGCAATAAGGTTATCGTCACCAGAACGGGCAGGTGTTCTGCGTCGCGTTCATAGAAAGACACATAAAGCATTGTTAACTGGGCTTATTACTGGGTTCATGACGTACGATACTCTAATAATAGGGTTTTCCCAGAAGCAGCCAAAATTGAGAACTGCTTGAGAGCCATTAAGCGTCGTTTTGTAAAAAATTCGTAGGCTGATAATTCGGTGCACGATCATTTGTTTATGAATCTAAAAACTTCGACTGAAAATTGATAGAGCAGTCTCGGTGCTAGACACGAGCTTTGAGAAAAAAAATTGAATGGAGAATGTGTTCACCTCTTCCGGTCATTAGCCAGTCATTCAGGCCGACATCTGCCTCGAAGCAAGATACGTAAAAGCGAAGAACATGGGAGAAAATTAAAGAAGGGTCGCTGTTCTATAGGCTCGAGTCTGACGTAATAGTTACAATAGTCGCTTCCTAAAGGAGACGCAACTCGACCAGCCTAGAATGTGCCCTTCTAAACAAGTGAATCAGACGTTTTGGCCGAGCCGACTCCAGTTCGCAAATTTCCTCACTATAAAAGTACATAAAAGTCAACGTAACAGCTGCTAGAGAAGTACCTAGTTGGTTAGTAGTGAGGTGCTATATTTTAGTTAATACTAATTTTTTAAAAAACAGAACCAATTGTGCGTTCTATTGACATATGTTTTGGTGCATTCTGTCAAAGGGCAATCACTTGATCCGGTAAAAATCGCCCGCAGAAAAAACTGATTTCTATCAAAGGATACATTTGAACGCTTAGCTTTGCGAACATCGAATAATTCATTGATGCGCGAAAACTACTCCTAGGCGCTAGCAGCCTAACCTTGACACAGCAATCCCTTTTATCAAACGTTTAGCGAAGTCGTAGAGGATATACCTTAGACTTTTTGCAGTTGCTTATCGCTATCGGTTCAAAATCCGCTATAAATAAAAAACACTAAAAAAAACTATCACGGGAGAGTATTTCGTCTTATGTACATAGCTTCAAGACCAAATATGCCGGCCGGCTGTGACTACTAATCTGGTCTGACTACTAATTATTGGCCAATACTTCTATAAGCTTATGTATTCCTAGGCGTATCGTTCAGTTTGTTCATTCATAGACAATAAAGGCTGCCAAACTGTATCGTTAACCTCACGAGTTCCACTAATGAAGAATGTTTTCGTTCGTTGTTGTAGATTTCGCATTGCACGTTATGATGTCATGCTGCAGCATAATTTAACTGTAAACAACAAAAGCCCGCATTCGCATAAATAAACCTCTTTCATTTATCTTCAGGCGGCATCCTTTCAACACGTACGATTACGTAGTTGTGACCACGTAGTTCTGCCTAGGTAGAGTTCGGCTTTTGAGAAGAATTGACACTTCACAGGGTGTCCGTGCTTCGCCTATTCGAACAGTTTCCCTGCGCTCTATTATCCCAACTGTTGACGATATGTACTTGCAAAAGAAGGGAATCTAGCCTTTTCAGTTCTAGATTCGACCATGCGCAAGTCTCCTTAGCAAACGTGACAGCAGTGCCCCTAACCGAAGTTAAGTTATCAAGTTATGGACCCAAGCCTATTTTTCATCATATCACGATCGCGAACAAATCTTTAGTACTCCCAGCTAGACCTTGTAATATCGTAAGGTAAATTTGGATAAATCTAATGCCGTTGACGAAGTAACACTTGAGTGTGAATGCTCGAATCGACAAAAGTGCTCAATGTATCTGGCCGGCGAAAGTTGGCGCATACAGCGCAAGTGATGATGATTTATGCACTTCCCGCCACTGATATATGTTCGAATTTTCGTTGAGGTGTCTGCGTCGCTACAGTATGTAGTTCGGCTGTGAAGTTTAGGTCGGCGATCTGCCAACCCACAACCGCCTATTTCAGTTTCCGTAACTTCTTGATGCTGGAAGATTCTGGCCGTTGTGTAATGCTGCTTCCAGTAGCCGTTACTATCCTCGCAAGTGCCGAGAAATGACGGCTTTAGGGGTCGCCAGTGTCTGGAGATAACGTCAGCATCACCGTTTTTCCTTTTATATGATCTTGTCCATTATTTGACTTAGTGGTCTGCTAGGACATTCTTGACAAGCTGAACGAAATTTGCATTGCGTCATCGTTGGCTTTCTCACGAACCTTTCTAAGCTTCGACGGATGCTTACAACCTGAACTCAACTCCTCAAGTACCGTATTAACCTGGCTGTTATAATGAGTTAGTTTGGTATTTACTGGTTGAGTAGCTGGTATTTATTTAACGTTTCGGTGGCCGTGTTCAAAAACTTCGCGAGTACGGAGTATATCGTATTCGAGAAATTTTCCACACTACCTTGAGATTCATTAATTCAGTGGAATTTGTCCTACTAAAGTGCGTTTACAATACACGGCTGCTTCCGCTGGCGATTGCAATCTTGTATATATGTATATAGACATAGGCAATAATGGATTGCCAATATTACCTTTTTTTATCGGAAAGTGTCAGCCAAGGACGGGCGAGTTTCCCATGATGGCATAAGTCTAACAGGCCGTACATGTCACATGCCGTCCACCGGTAGCTGGCAGGTGGGCGTTCTTATGGGGTATCGCGACGTATCGGCCTTATGTCTGAAAAGGTTTTGCTCACTACAGCTATCGAAGATAGTGCCTGTAGCTGTCGAAGAATAGGCCCGTCTTTCAACCTACGAAACATGACCACCAAAATAGTGTATGGTGATTACCAAAAGGTACATACGTTTCATGTAGATATCTTCTATAAGCTAAATCATGAGTGGATACATTAGAGTACATCATTATTCCTATAGTTAGTAATAATTTACGCAGATATTTCTTTATATATATAATTCTCTCACATTTATTAGATTTACCTACAATCGAAAATGTTGACTACAAGATTTCAATCATATATATATATATATATATATATATATATATATGTATATATATATATATATATATATATATATCAAACTAAAGTAAAAAAGGTTTTTAACCACTTAAAGCTACCACGAAGCGTATGATATATTGCGAATGAAGCCGTGCTAAAGGCGTGCTCTACTGAAGTGAAGTTCAGGTATGCAGAAAAAAACTCATTAGACAATTGTTATTAGAAAATTTCATACTGAGGGTAGGCAGTCAATAGGTTTTCATATAGGCATATAATTATGCCCTTTTCTTCAAGCCTCTTGACGTCTGTCGATACCCCCGTAATAGCCGTGTTCAACTCGAGCGTGTAACAGGCTCATACTGTGATAACACTCAGCAAAGCTTTTATTCGGTGAAACGCCTCGTTCTATCTAACCACTGTATAAGAACCATTGACCATATTTTGGTATTTTTTAACGCCGCCAATTAACTAGAACAGGACCTCTCTCTGTACCAATAGGCATTTCGTACATTAATCTAAGCTTCGATGGTTGGTGCCATTTGGCAGTTCATATCGTTGATCTTGTTTCTTTTGATAGAGTATAGATGGGCTGAAATATAGATAGTTTCGTATGAGGCGTAACTTGCAAATACCCATAGAGATGAATCGTATTTAGTGGGTCGACGCTAAGGTTTTTCTCATTTTTTTTATTCTAGAGAACGGTGTTAAGGTCATACGTTGTAATTAGAGCACGTCCTTCTATTGCGGCACATTGAGGTGGGCCATCGCAGCTCTAAAGTGGAAACAAACAAAAAGCCACAGCGCTCCACTCTGTGCAATCCGCTGCATGTGCCTATTCGAAGTAGCGAAATTGTGCGACCCGTATCGCAAGAAGTCTCTTAAGTTTTGATTAGTCATTCAATGGGCTTGGATTTTTGCCTCTAGACAAATCTGCACTAACTTGTAGAATCGGAACGGAAAACACTGTTGTGTTAACTATAGGCGGACAGGGGCAATATTTTCACCGCCCTAGTTTTATTGGCAGTAAGAGTTTCACGCCTTCAAGCTAATTACAAATGACTTCCAGCATCGGTCAGTCAAATTCAATAGATTCAATAAAGATCCAACATTCAAAGATGCAATAGACGTTATATTCATTTTGGGAAACATAGCAACATTACAAAACGCATACTAACTATCTTCCGATCTTCTCAAATGCTGACTTGATGACCGCTCCTCAGTATAGCAGTATATGTATGGCCAATCACTCGTAAAAATGGAGAACTTCGCTAGAGTAGGTTAGCGTACTGTAGATTGTTTTCAAGGTGTTCCTGGTCTCCAGTTGGGCGTCTGGCGTTAGTTATCTGGACGCTTGTCTTCCTAGTTAAGATGGAGCTATGCAGCTTCGGGATGAACGTTCGGTGCTGTTAAACACTTCTCCTTTGCACTAATTTTTATCTAAACAAAATTCTTTTGTAGTCCATTGTACAATTTAATGTTTAACTAGGTTGAAATGATGACGAACGTGTTTGAGAGGCTGAAAAGCTTGAATAGAGAAATTTCGACATAGTCATCGTATCCGATGCTTGACCTTTAGTTTTCTTATGATCAGCTCTATTAATGTAAGGCGAGTACGATTTACAGTTATGTAGAGCTTACAGATATAAAAACGAAATGCTTGACGTATTTTACACAGGATTGAATTTTTCAAAATGGCTTTTTAACTCTATTGGGTAACATTGGGGTCACTCACCACAAGCATGTAAGCATGTGGAAAACTAATTTTGACTTAAGGCAACGTAATACCTCAACCGAAATAGGTGCAAACGACCAGGTAATCCATACGGTGTTAGGCGAGATATTTAATCATAGTTTGTGGTAAAAAAAAAATACTTTTATTACCTACCGCACAATTTTGGCTATCTATAGCAGGAACGATGACCGCGAGTCAGCTTCGTGATGCAGTTCTATCTTACGAGTTGTTTACTTTGTTTCGCAAAGAGCAAAGTCTAGCTAGGTCTCCATAATTGGCAAAACGCGTGTCTTGGCCAACGCTTAATGGCTAACAGCCAAAAGGTTCGCGGCCAGTCGTTACATGTGGCCAACGAGTTTGGGCCTAGAGTTAAAATAAAAAGGATTTTTTGACAGACGACCAGGTCATCAGTTCGACAAGACGTTTGTAAATGTAGATGAAGCGTGTCAGGCCACCTTAATAGTTTTTTTTTAATCTATTTTGTTATTTGATTATACCTTTATATCGTACTTTAATGAAAAAAGTATATTCATAAACACGTTTCTATTTTGTACTACCATAGTATTAACATATATATATATATATATATATATATATATATATATATATATATGTCTTACTATTAAAAATGTGCTTGTGATGGACAAAATACCTGCTACACTAAAAAAAATTATTAACTGGGAGAAGAGTCAATAAAATTCTATAAAGATTTAGCTGAAGTCGTCCCATGTATCACCCGAATGATATCTGTATTGTTTCTTACTTTAAACCAGCCGTTTGAGTATATATAGCAAGAAGAATTGCTTACCCCATTTAAGGTAAGCTAAATAAATTGTGTTCTACGGACAGACATAGTTAGACATAGAGACTAGTTAGTAAAAACAAAAGGTTATTGTACATGAGTGAAATTAAAAACAGAATATAAGAAGCTGCTAATATAATGAGCAGCAAATATAAAGGCCATCTCGTTATTATAACACAGTTACAGAATTAAAGCGATGTCAGTATCACTGGATGATCCTCGTGGTGTAAACAGATTGCAGTGACCTCCCACATACAAACCATTTTTATGTATTCCCAACTGTCTTGGCTTCGATTCGTGGGTGAAAGGGGTTGTAGTTTTTTTTCGTCTTTCGTATGCAATATTGTCTGTAGCTACAATATTGAATCTGAACACTTCAGTATTTTGATTTTCACCAAAATTTAGATAAAGACTTAATTTTTTGTGCAAAATCACCCCTATAACCGATATCCGCACCTGCGTATGCCTAGCAGTACCAAGCTTAGGTCAAGAGCCGTGTCCTCTCCCAATATTTTCTGTAGTTTTAAAAAAATTATGCTGTAGAGTAAACGTGGCCATTCCTGAACTAGGCGTGACCTAGAAGTGGGCATGTGAACGCCTCTTTTGGCATCGTGTCCCTTGTCAGTAGGCGCGCAGTATGCAACGGTACTGTCGAAAACGCGACAGTAGTGAAGTGTAACCCATCAAGAACAAGCTAGAAAGGTCTTCAAGGGGGCAGCCATGATAATGCCCGCTTTGGTTGGTTGCTGCTGTAACCGGCAAGCGTTTCTTTCTTCTTTGAGCTGACATGGAGCTGGTACGCCGCTATGCTAGTCTGATGTGCCTAATCGTACACACACACCATCACACGCTCAGAGCCTGCATCTGCCAAAGGACCGCGGTATTGGCCTCGCTTTCCTGAGAGACTGCTCCCAAAAGTTTCGCTCAGGAACCACCCAGCAACCGGCAACAGTTTTACCAGCCAAGCGGCCATCTTCTCCTTTGTTTTCGTTTGGCAAGATAAAGCTATCCGACCGGCTTCGCAGGCTCGTGTCGCTTCGTTTCTTCTCGGCCTCGTCGAGCCTCGCGGCATCGACGAGGCCCCGCCGGGTACGCCTATTCGGACCTGCATGGTTTGAGCTGGTTTGGGCCTGTTTCCTTTCACCTTAGCAAACCGTCCGCACGAAAGACGTTGGTCCTCCGGGTCGGTGGCCCTTGTTGGTCGGCCCGAACCGTCGTTCGCGAAAGGAACCCGGTCGCCGGAAAAGCCCGATGGAGCAGCATCAGTCGAAGAGCAAGCCGCCCTCGTCCGCCATGGACAAGTAAGCCGGGACGTTCTGGAACCACAGGACTGCAGCAGGAGCCGAGCTGTGCTTACACACGGTACTGTTGGGTAGGCAGTAGCTGACAAGCCGAGCATAGAGGCTGGCGGAGTAGGATGGAATGGGGCTGCAAGACCAGTACCCCCGGGCGTGATATAGTGGATAGCCAGGCAGCCAGAGATAGCCAAGTCTGCCAGATGGACTTGATGTGATACGGAACGTGCGTTGGTCTCTTTCTCCAACGCCAGTTTACGCGATACACAACAAAATAAAATAAGTAGCAACACAGTGTGACCGGTAGCGACAAATGCTAAAAGATTGCCTTGGAGCTGAAAGATGCTGAATTGTGCTTCTTTGTCATGTGCTGTTTGAAATTAAAATGATAGCAATTGAATTAATAAAAATGCACAATCCTAATTTTAATACTTTTAATAATTAAATCAAATCTTTGCAAACACCTCGCATGTTCCAATTGTCTTCCGCAAGGTTATATTGCTATTAATTACTAACTATTAGTTAGTTAGGCGTAAACAAGAACGACTTTATTGATCGTTTGACAGAACAGACATCCAAAAAACTAAATACGCATTTCTAAGGGGTAAAGAAAGTTGCCAATGATGGACTGCTTAGCCGCAGTTCCCGTGAATAGCAAATGTCCCGTAAATACCAGTTACCTTGGAAGTGATACCGTAACGTCTTTACTATGGCTCCAAACATTTTTTGTACAATATTGCGGAGTCACAAAGAATTTTACCCAGCAGCTAATGGCTTATAGCCAATAGAGAATTGGTTTAACTATGCTACTCTGTGATCACGAACATCCGTCAATATACGGACAAAAATATTTTTCTTAAACTTTATTTAATCGATTTTCCAAAATTACTAGAGAAAACTACATTAAAACGCCAAAAAATAAATAGCTAATTTAAAACAGAGAGAGTTAGAGACAGAGAGGCTGTGAAGAACGAAAAAACAGTATACTTCAATCATATAAGAGGATATTGTATATAACATAAGAAAATTGTCATGTAATTTTGCCATCGGCATGAGCTAAAAAAAATAGCCGTAAGTAATAGTGTTGTAAAGCTGGGAAAAGCGCTTATGCTTTAAAAAAAGATGAATCAATTGATAATTGGGTAGAATAAGACAATATCGAACTGATGGACGCATTGATTTTAAGGTAGGAATAAGTTAGAACGTCTATATTGATGACGGCCTGTTGCCAAGGGTTCTCGAAACCCGTGGTAAACTCAGTTCGTACTACCAGCCAATAGACTTAAGGGCTAAGGCGCAGAAGTATAATCAACATTACTTACTAATCAACAATCAGTAACACATTTTTATGCAGGTGCTGTTATTAGGGCAAGAACATAAGATCACAGAAAAAGCTCGCTTTTCGGGAGCCGTATTATTATGACTAAGAGCTGTACAGATCTGCTCTTTCCAATTCTATTTTCTTCATACTGAAGTTGTTATCGAAGCTGAATTCGTTGTATTCCATTCGAAGTAAGCAGGACTCAAAATGGGAAATTATGAATTAGTACATCATAATATAGGAGTAATGTTTTGCTTAGTAGAATGTTAAAAATAACCCACGTAGAAGCAATGACACAAATAAGCAAACTAGATTTTTGCTTCACACTATAGTCCTCAAAGCACGGAACACGATTTCTTATGATCTCGTTGCATTGACTGCAAGATATTTTTTTGACAAAAAAAAATGCGTATCAGTTATGTATTTCCGTGAAATCAATCTACCTAAGATTGGAAGCGGAACCTCCGTTGTGTAACCGTCACTATGTACTTTACGTCGTGGAGGCCATAGAATTTTTTTACTTAGCTGAAAAAAGCGTCATATACACTGTTGTTTGTAGGTTCTTAAAAAGAAAATATTGACACTGTTGACTCTATATAAATATTTTTCCTTGCCCTAATCTTGGTGTGGAGTGCCTCGCAATTTTAGGTTCTAGAGTCTCTTTAAATACCACTACGGAAGCTGTGAGGAACGTGCATTCGGCCCCATCATCACACAGCTACGACATATGCTCCTTAGGCTTTGTTTTATTCGTGCTTCTACATATTCGGACACGCGATTTACGCAAACGTGGCTTTTAATACTGGCCCCGCTACGGTCTTGGTCATCATCGAAACGTATAACATCGTGGTCTATCATTCTTGGCAGAAGCGTCCAATCTGCTCGCAAGGAGCGCTAATATGGAATCAATCCTTACAGCCAAGGTACACGACCTGGCTATTTTTGTAAAAGTCCTGCGTATTATCTCCCGGTTCACGTAAAGTCTTTATAGATTTCCGAACTAGTACATCGTCAAAGTACCATAATTTATGTCGACTTCGCCTGTTTTGATCAGTATTCTTTTCGCTAACAAAAGGTACTGTACATACTATTACCACACGGAAACGCATCGTTAGTGATTTTACCTAAGAGTGCAATTTTGAATTATAAATAGCGTCACGAAAAATGTTATAATCATTTGGTGGTATAGCCTGCTTTATACACGAGTAGTCTAACTAACCACCTTTTTTCTCGTTTAAATTTTCATCACATATCTTGTTTTTATAACGCCATTAGAAACAAACTCTCTAAACGGTGTGAAAATTCGCATGTTACCACTGTACGTGTTGTCACAGGGAGTGTATTTTTCAACCCAAAGGTGGCGCTACCCGTCAGAAATAGTTGGATAATACAACTGCACAGGCCTATTAAAATTTCAGTCATACTCAACGCTCAGTTGTTACTTAACAGTTTTCGCGAATGTGGAAAATAAAAATAACGAATTTTTATTAATTTTTTTGATTCAAGAGGCAATATTGCTTCGCAAGGTCATAAATGGTGTTCACCAGAACTCAGCACCATGGCTTGCCATCGAGAAATTTTAGGTAACTAAAAGCAAACGTGCTCGTGTCAGCTTGGTTGACAATGCACGTGTGGGAAAGCTAAAGATAAAAATTCAGGAATTGCAATTACTACTAATAACATCAGAAAAGTTTACCAAATGGTATTAGACGGCTATCAAATTAAGATTAGGGAGACAGCACGGATCTTATCTTAGCAGAAATTCACGAACGGAATTTGAGTTGATTAATCAGCCGCCGCATTTATCAGTACTACCCCCCCTCCCCCCCCGCGCCCTCCTCCCGCGATTTTTTCTTTCTTGCCAGATCCAGTTTTTTGTTCGAAGGACAAAGATTTTTATCGAATTACGAGGCTATGACATTTGCAAACGCCCATTATGCAGGCCGAGATTCGAGCTATCATTTAAATGAAGTAATGAGATGGGAAATTCGTCGGGAAGAGCGTATACACTTAAAAGGAGGAGTTAATCAGAAATCGAAAAAAGATTGCTCCTGTATGTGAAAGCCTTTTGCGAATGCCTACGTAACCCTCGAGTATGGCAATTGAGTTTCTTTGCAGGTAGGAAAAGACTGTATGTGGTGGTCTTTGCGCGATTGCTAGAAGAGGGTCCGAGTTAAGGTGAGCAAATAAGCAAGACTGGCCTTATTGACGTTACGTAGAAATAGCATACAGTGACAGATCAGATAATACGATCATAATGGAGAAGTTACACCCATTGTTCAAAGCTATATTTGCAATTACCAATTTTTTGCCGGCAGAACTAAGAGACTTAATCAGCAGCATCTTCCGAACATTATCCTAGTAGCTGAAAACCTATATAATAACCAATAAAATATAATATTCCAAAAGGATCTAATCCACTTACCTGTTAATATGCCTCGACACGAGAATCTTCTCACTTTAACAAATATATATACTCGTTGCAGCCCACTTTATTGCTATAGCCTCGTTAGAATCTGTCTGATTATGTCAACACAACACACATTTTTTTTTCATTGAGGTAAGCATATAATATGTCTTATTATATTCTTTGCATCTTCAGCTTATCAATGCTACCGTTCATATCGATAAGGGATATTGCAGTTGTCACATAAATGATCCATATTGTGAAACTATATGTCCAAGAGCTATAATTTCGAGAACTATAAATGATAGTTAGTACCATTCAGCTTAGACATAAACGTAAATAACTGTGTAAGAAGCCCATTTTTTTTAATTCAAGTTTATATACTAGTTATTGTTTATACGGTGCCTACTTGCCTGTTCGCTTCAATTTTCTAGGTTTGAAACCACAGTAAGCTGTCCTTTTTTAGCAGAATCAAAGTCTTACAATTTCTCTTAAAGTGCACAAATCATGATTGAAGATGGAAGATCCTCAACTGGCCCACAAATGACCCAACTGGCACACAAGTAACGCGCTGCAAAGAGCTTTCTAATGCGCATTCTCTCAAAGATAGAACAATATATATATGCAATAAACACGATCCAATAGCTATAACATAAACTAATTATAGTAGATAAAAGGCCAAGACAACTTAACTATAAGTGAATGCAGCGCACCCGAAATCGGGCAGCTTCTGCTTAGCGCCCACCATAAATTAAGTTCAATTAAAGCTTTCAAGTGATACGTCTGTTAACTTAAGTCGTTAGACACGAATTAAGTGAAAGCAGGCGAATGGTATTTGCTATAATATAGGTTTATGTCATCATATCTGAAATACAGCCAGCCCTCAGGCTGTCGGGTTGAAAAATAATAAAACGTTTTTTTTCTATATTGTAAATCTATCAAATATTTTTGACAAAAGATAAGATTCTTTTTAATATTGCTAAGGAAAATTAATCATTTTGGTTTCTTCTATGACTTTTGCTGGAATATTCCATTGGAGGTATGAGAGAGTTAAGTTGTTTCCGATAAGCACATTCGCCCGCTTTGATCCTTGCCAAAAACCGATTTAATAACAAACTAGGTAAAGAGTACTTTAGTTATTAGCCAATTACTATTAATAAAAAAAGCTAAGAAGTTTAGAACTTTGCACAGGAACGGGCACGCGTAAGCGTGGATAGAAAACCACGCCGTCTGAGGGGACATTGACTAAACGTTGATGGGTTCTAACAAAATCTACAAAGGAAATGTTTTCTAAATAAGTAACACTTTTCTTCTAACAAATATTTAACTAGTAGAAAACAAAAAACGAAGAATCTATAGAAGACGAGTTTTTAGTGTAGTAACGTTGTTTGAGATTTTGTTGTTTTAGGTCTCGTCCCAGTCGTATTTTTTTTTCATCGGCATGTTTCTGGTTCTCGTTTTGTTACTGCAGGTCTTAGGCGATATGTTCAAATAGAAAATAATATACCAGATGTGTCAAATGTTATCGCTGAGTCCAGAAAAAGACATTTTATCTTACTTTACTTTTGGCAAAATTAGCGTATATCTCAATAGATGTTCGACCGAAAGGAACGTATTTTGTTCAAGTCAGTTTCATGCTAGCACCTGTGTTTGCTTCGGCCAACTGGGACAGAACTACACAGAAAAACGTGTCACTATCACGAGATCTATCGATTGATCTAAATGAAAAAAAAAGACGCTTTCAGATTTCGAGTCTGAGAGAAGTCACAGGAATACCTATAAAGTACCGTTAAACCGATGGAATTTTCTTTACAAAGGAGCCTAGGTCTGAACTTCACAAGTTCGTCAACTTTGTCCAAAGTTTCTCCGTTTTATAAAAAAAACATAGTTTCAACCAATCTCAGATCCGATTCCTGCGACTGCATCAACGATGAGGCTCGGATAGCAATAGGTCTTTAACTAAAGCACAGAAAGGGGCGTACACAGCCTATAGCACACATATAACGTCATTGTAAAGTAAACAACAACAACTTTTTATGTTTTTGGTTTCCTGTCCCCTTACTGACGCAAGTATTGCTCATTTTTACTACTATATATATGTTCAATAATTTTGTATTAATAGATTCAGAAATGTGTTTGAATCATACACGAAGGCTTTTGCTTATAATCCGTTTATCTGAGAAACGTTATATTTTGTGGCTAAGAAACAGCGACTTCGGCTAACGATTACGATTAGTCCCGCCAGATGCGATAGTATGCGGGGGTTAAGATCGCGGGGGGTGCCGCTTTGCGCCGGTTCAAATTCGCCAACGCGCGTACACAACGTAGGTATGCCAATAAAGCAACGTAATAATTATATTGCGTTATGTTCTTTACACTTGTTTGTTAAATAGATGTTAGGTCTTCAGTGTGGGTAGGTAGATACATAATCACATGTCTGTTCACCTCTATGTTCATATGTGCTCACCTGGGATTTGCTGCATGAGCGGAAGCTGGCATAGATATGATGGAGATTTTGGTAGTTTGTTTCTAGCATATTTTACGTTCTGCCTTCCGTACGCCTGTGTCCTAAGCTATAGGTAGAGTGAAACTTTAAGAGGCAAAGCCCTGCCTTAAAAAAAAACCGTTCTGTTATCCAGGCAGGGAGAAGACAATCAGCAAGGACAAAGAAAGTTCAAGATCTAGTTAAAATATTGCAGCATATAAAAGTTGCTTCTGCTGGTTAAGTACATTCGTAATCGGCAATTTTTTTCGTCATTTCGACTTCTGTGTCGATAAATAGTATACACATTTTTTCTGGTTCTGTTTGCTGTAAACACACGTTCAGAAACGCAGTTGACTCTGGCTTATAGTTTTCCTTAAAATGCTACTCACTATTGGTTCGCGAAGTTGGTTTTTACACAGTATAATGGCCCACTAATTGAAGATGGACATTTCGCTTTGTTCTGAATAACGATCGATGCTACGAAACTGAATACACTGGTTTTTCCCCTAATTACTTATTATTTTCTCTCAATTTTCCAGTATCTTAGTGTTTTTAAGCTTGCATTGATGACCTCACCTTGGTTTGAATGTAAAAGCACCAAATAAAATTGCATAATAATTTTTCAATGCTTCGCATTGTATAGTTTGTTGAACATCGGAGTTGACACATGTAGAAAGGCACAAACAAAAACACTAAAAAAAGAATGATCACATCAGGTATTCAGTGACCATTTTTCAACCGCGAGAGGTCTACTCGTGCTAAACAAATGCTAAGACAAAGCAATATTTGTGTTTCCTGTGTTGAACTGGCCTTTACTGTGCTCTCAGAGAAGCGTTACGCTTTGTTTCGTTTTGTCGAAACTTAGACATTTAGATCTTTAATAGAAAGGTAAAGACGTCAATTGCAGCTGGAGTTGAGCATTGCTGCAAGATCAGTCAGCAGTTTCCTAAGTCTCTAGCAGGCTCGCCTTAATTATGACTCGTCGGGCCTTTTGTCTGACAGTAATTGTAACATATCTGCCAGGGCATCCAAAGGACTCCGTAAATGATGGCCTATGCGCGTGGCTTTCGGTTGTTTTCCAGGCGAACCGGTATGGCCAAGTAGAGAAAGACAGTTGCCTATTGCTCCAGGTTGGAGAACCCTGGTCGGAATTGGTTATCTATAACTTGGCTAGCGGTCTTGGTCACTGGCGAGCGCATCTTGCCAGTTTATACTTAATATCGTCGCTGCTGTTTTGCAGGCTGAAGGCAAAAGCGAAGCCATTTAACTCGTGGGTCCTATCAGATTCCAAGAAATCGACCCATTGTCGACTTGGCTTTCTCTTCATTCTGAGAGTAAGCAAAATCCAATTATATGGTAATAACTTTTGGTTTTCACCCGACTTCGACTACGATTGCCCCCTGACGTCCACCTAAATAGAAACATTTTAACGGGTATTATATTTTTAAAAATATTATAATCAATCTTTCAAGCGACTGCCGTTTCCTCATACTGAAATATCGATAACTTGGGTTTTATCTTTGACAAGCGATACTCACCTTACATATGCTTAGACAATTAATACGATTTAACTAGAACTGCTTGTTATAACAGGCAGCACATACACGAGTTGCTTTCATCCCGTTCAATTAATTATATCTTGTATATTAAACTCTATAGACTGCGGTCGACTCTTTGCATCATATGATCCCTATTTTGGTTTCGCATTCCGGCTCAATAGAATCAATTTACTAGTTTTAAGTTAAGCCGCAGAAATCAAATTCAAAGCCTGCTTATTCGGTGCAGTGACAAATGCAGCATTTTTCTCATTGCCCTTAATAAGTAAGTTTCAAATGATACTTTATAGGTACTTAAATGATTTTCAGTTCTAGGTATTCCAGCTTGCTTCTCTATTAGTCAACTGGTATCCCGGCTACGAAAACACGTTTCATGTAACTGATTCATTGTAAATCTTTTCCTATCGTTAAAGATGAACCTCAACAGTTCTCGCGTCGTCGACTATCGATCCACACCTGGAAGACACCTGGAAGCCAGCCCCGTGCTCGCCGTTAGGGTTAGCAGTACAGATCAGTGTATCTGCTCAGGAGCCTGTTTACCACGTTTCCAGATGGTGGTGAACAGTAACCCGAACGCTCCTATCGATCCAAGGCGTCTCACAACTAGCAATATACTTTAGCGTCCTCTTATGTCGTCTCTGCTGTTGAGTGGCGCATCTGGCCTGATGCTGTTAGTTGTGTCCTCTACACTGTCAGTTCTACGCGGCTTTGTTTATCTCTTATAATCAAAAAATTCGCCGCGTGCCCATGTAAAATTTACTCTTACTTCCGCCTCCCGATTTCTCCCGATGCCTTAACAGCTCATGCACCTCCTCTGGATGCCTTCTATGCAACGACGACCTTATTTGTGTTTTTTGTCACTAGAGCCCTTTAGGTGGGAGACGACAGCAGCAGCTAGGGGTGAGTAGTAGAAGACAGGGCGACAGTACGTGTAGAGTGGGGGTGAGGTTCTGAGGGTTTATTACATAGTTATTTTGTCTTTTTCCTGTCATGCTCCTTCTCTCATTTTCCTATTCATTCTTCCTATATTTCCGAAATGCTCGAAGGGGCGTGTCGCTGTGAAGTGCACACTATTACTATTATGGTGAAGAACTGCAGGACTGGGGCACGCAGAAAAACCGCCATTGACGCTTGCGCGTCCATCCATTCGTTAGGTCCTCCACTGGAGGGAAGCGGGGAGACAGGGTTGGCGGTGTAGGTTCGTCTCTTATATTTGCGACTATGGCGCAATAGACAATTTTGCGCCACGCACCTTTACTGTCGCTAGTGCCGCCGCTAGCGCTTCTCTTGTCGACGCTTTCCACCCGTCGAAGAACATCTACTTACTACTTCACTCCGTTTTGTCGTATTATTATTTCGTGCACCGCCGCCATCACCACCGGCATTTTCATCCGCTGCGAGTGGACTCGGAGGAGCAGCAGAAGGGAAAAACCAACCTTCCTCAACATCAAAGCGTACCGTAAGAAAGTAGGAGCGGTTTTTCCGTTCTGCATCAAAGAATTCTTTCATTTTTCTAGAGAACGATGTACATGGGTACAGACATACATACACGCTTCTAACCGTTTCTAACCTTTATCCTCTCTCCTTAAGCTCTTTCCTTGCCACCAATAGCAGCTAGGCCACTTTTGCCTCCTAGACATATGTGATACGAGTTTAGCAGTGTAAGGCCCTTTTGTAGAGCTTTTCGTATATACATTTTGTAGGCCGCTTTTTTGTGGTCTACAAAATGCCGGCCACGGCGGCGGTATCTACTTTCTGAGCTGGGCATGCCTGCCTACTTACCTAACCAACCGTACATAGCAAGGTACTATGTCAGTTCAGACAACGAATGTATCGGACGACCTGGATGCCGGACGACAAGTACGAACCACACTACGTCTATGCTGCTGTAGCGGCCCCATTTTTTTTGCGAAACACCAATGAAGAATTTCGGCTAGGGTGGAAGCTGGAAGAAAAAAACAAGAGAGCTGTCTGTCTCTTTGCCGCAGCTACCGCTGCTTCCATGGGGAGTGCTGTAAGGGAAAAGAGGAAGCTGAGCAATCGGCACCCCTATACCCGCCTTGACACCAACGCAAGCATTATCTTGGTCGTCGTTGTCATCGCTCTCCTTCGGCTGAACTACCCGACATCAGCCATCGACAGCCAACCCATTCAGAAAAGGGGAAAAGCGAGCTGGACTCGAACTGCGCTGGCTTTTCCTTTGAATAATGGCGGCTTTTTCTGCGTCTCTAAGTCTTTGTTCTTTTTTTTCGTGCCGCACCATTCTCTCCGCTTCATTTCCACCTTATCCACATAACTGAACGGAGCCATTCGAGCGTCTTCCCAACCAAGCCTTTTTCATGTCTGCCGTTGATGACTGCGTGAAAGAAGTATGTTGCCTGAACGGGGAGCGTTCTCGGATAACCACCCTACCCCCGGGCGCCTTTTACGCTAATACCGGTCTGACACGCTGTTGAGAGCAAGCTGCCAATAATCTGACTCTTCAGGCGACTATCTAAGCAGTAGCAGCGGCAACAACAACAGCAGACGCAGCGCGCTCATAGGGAAAAAGTACTTGCTATGGAAGTAATAGTAGTCATACAAGAAGAGGCCGTTGAGGCGAATCGATACGAGGTCAGCGATTGGCTGGCAATGCCACATGGATCGGTAGGTCTTGTAAATACTGCTAATGAGATGCTGAACTGAATGTTGTCGTCAAAATGGCCATAATAGTTACCTTACAATAGAAATCTAAATGGCTTTACCGCTGGGTCGGATGTTACATATACATGTGGTCGACGTGAAGAGAGCAAGTTGAATAGTCTTGTGTGTAGAATTAATTTTCGATTCCGCGACTTAGGCAAGTAAATATTCAACTGGCAGATGCAATAGCCTTTAACGTCCTTCTTGGAAGAGATGAGAGCTCAAAGGGAATGGGATGGTCATCTTTCTAGCGATCGAATTGAGACAGAAGAGCCAAGGTCACGTTTGCATTACAACAGATGCAGAGCTAAAGACAACGTACACACGCGTACATACACGCAACAGTATAAGTAGAAGTAAAGCTTAGTGCGTAATAGGTAGCACTTGCTGTGCAAGCTGTACATGCAAAGCTGGACGAGGATCTACCTGGCTTTTTGTTGAGCGATTGGCTCTAATGATACGACACGAGCCGGCCAGTCAGGCCTCACACCTTCTTTTTGCCTCCTCCCTTCCTGTTCCTTACCACTTCGTCCTACGACTGTTCTTCCATCTCAGCCTCCTTGACCCGTAATCTGGAGTGGACAATGGTTGGGAGAGCTTGTCACAGCGCAGCCATCTCAGTTGTAGGAACTACCGTAGAGAGCACAAGGTGCCGGCATCCAGTGGCTTGGCTAATCGTGTGCAAAGCGTTCGGCTTTCTTCTTTTCCTGTGTGCAGCTGCAGCGGCAGCAGGAGCCGCTTAACACAGCCCGCATAGGCATCATTCTGTTCAAACAAGAGTGGATTTGGATGGCTGTACCTTTCTCTATTGACGCGAAAATACCGACGCCGATGACAACGATGCCAATGACTGTTAAAGAGGCATGTGCAATCGGGCAAGCGGAAGGGGCGAATCGTCAGCACAAACTGAGAGCCTATGAATTTCCTTTCTCGTAGAATGCATAGCATAGTGCGTGGCTTAACATGTATTGCTCCGTGCATATATATAGGGATGAAATAATTTGAAAGCATGTTGCAGTGGAAGACAATTTGTCTCCTGTGTTAATAACTTAGTATCCTATAACTTAACGCATACTAATCCACTCCACGTATTTGGGCCAGCGACTATGAGAACTGCCATCACTTTCCTTCTATCATAACGAGATACAGACGTAGTATCGACACCCTGGAAGAGTCAGAGACACTAAATGGCGTCAGACTCATTTAACTATCACGAAAACGCGACAGCCATCTTTCATTGCTTCTCATTTTGCCATAGATAGCTTTCTATCAAAGAGCTCCCTACCGCTAATACATGGTTTGTTGTTATGAATTATTAATTAAAAAATGGCTGTCTGCGTTTTTCTGTGGTCTTGCGTCCGCCTCAAGTACTCTATAATCATTAACGAACATTAATTGGAAATTCAATAGCGCGATAGCGAATCTGCTTGATCGATAAACTCATAAGTGTACGGGCTCGAGTTCAATCTAATTCAGCGATGAGAGTATGAATAATATTTTCCATTTACTCAAAATGACTGTCTAATACAGACGATACGTTTGTTGCATAGACGTGGAAGCGTAAATTTGGCATAAATACCCTATCGAATATGTTGCGAAGTTTCGTGTTGGTCAAAACTTTAATTTTGCTGAACAGTTAAGTATTTTTGTGGATCAAAACAGAGGCGCATAGAATCAGTCAGCGCCCCTATTCGTTTAAGGAATTCAATGAGGTCAAAATCTAAAGGACAATCTGCTAGTCACAGTGCCGCGGACAGCACGTGCTTAAGAAAACAGCTAATAAGATGTCAGCCTAATCTTGAAATTAGTTTGTTTGTTAAAAGTTTTTTTGTTGAAGGTTATCAGCTAATTTGACGCATCTAATTACTGCCAGTAAGCAATTGACCTAGGCGAGCTTTATTCTATTTGTGTGGTCGCATTGTTTGATCCGTGTGTTTCATATATCTCAGCCAGTATTTGAAAGCAATTAATGTCTTAGGTACGTTGTGTTTAAATGCTTTGTCCTTTTCATCAGTCATATAACATGTAATGACTTATAGATGCAAGGATAACTATTAAAACGATTCCGTATTTCTGTATCGCACGATTATATATCATAGTTTTCTAAGCCTATCCCACAGCGTTCGCCTGACGAGTCCCTTCGTTCCTATGACAGTCCACCATCCACAAAAGATCTGCCGATGCACTTTCGTTACGACTCTCCTGTACTCACACCAGGCGTGGTGTGTATTATATACGTAACGCCATACGTAACTCCCTTATCCGTTGCTTTCATCTTCCTTACTATTCCCTCGGTAGGTTTCTCCTATATCTTGACTGACTCATGACGTTATTCAGATATACAGAACGAGATCACGCCAGCCACTCTATTCTGGCGGTATGTGTAGACCTTCAGAAGTCCTGGATAGTAACATGGCCGCCGCCTGCACCCTTACCATATGCATTTTTCTCGCTCCTTGTACTTCCTCTTTTGTATTTCTCTTTCCGCTGTGGACTTAAGGAGAGGAAGATGGAGAACAAAAGACAAGCCAAGAAAGAACAACCCAATCAACACTCCCCCTAGCTCGCCTGACAGTTTCCCGCGTAGCATTACCCAATCAAACGATTCAGTCATGGCCAGCCAGCCAGCCAGCTGGCCAGTTCCGTTATGTGCGAAAACAAAGGCTGTAACAGTAATAGTAGTAGCACTCTTCGTAAGTTACACATTTGCTTTTTGCTCCTGTACTAGACCAGTTTGTTATGAGGGTGCAGTTAAGGGAAATCAGCACGAATCCCGATATCTGTGCTTATCTCTAGGTTCCCTCTATTCTACACGTTCTTCTCTGCTACCCGATGTTGGCTTCCAATATAGAAAGACAAAAGAATTTCAAATGGTCTCCGTTTGTTGTGACTGCCTCTTTCATAGTACGTCGTACGCACTGGTCAGTGCTTGTCTGACTATAACAAACATCTCGAAGATGTTCCACTTGGTCCATCTCTGCATTCGTCCTTGGGAATCGTCGCGTTTTGTCGCGCACGACTGCTACTTTGAGCTGGGGACTGGATGCTCAGAACGATGCGTTTGACAGAAAAAAAAAAAAACGATAGAAAATAAGAAGTCTGAATAGAGTCAGTTTACCTCCAAAAAGAACTAACGTATTCTTCTATTTCCAAACGTAATCGTAACCGACCAGAAAGACGGGATACTGCGTAAGAATAGATACAGCGGCAAACCAAACCAAGCTACCGATAATGAATAATTCAGGTTTCTCAGTTTTCTAAACAAATTGGCCATGCTAACATTAAAGTTAGACGACAAATTCTGGTGTAGGTTGATGATGCAAGAAAGCAACAAACATTAGGTTGAAGATAGAAGAGCCATGAAATTTCGATGGGGAGGACAACTGGCCAAATCTAACACACTTTGCCTCAACGGACGAACTCTGGAATGGGTAAACAGAATCACGCGACACATTGATACCAAATACAAAATCATCTCCAAAGAGCTACTTACTCTCTGCCCATTCACTAATACTGGACATAATCAAGCCTGCTTCTTCTAAACGAGTTTCTATATTACAAAAATAAACCGGCTTATTTGCTTGCTAGCAGGCTCTCTGGTGTTGAAAAATTCTGGAAACAATACGGTCTGTTCGAAACCTGGGAGTACGAAAGGTCCAAACAGGACAAAATGGCTAATATTGATCACTCATTTTTCGAAAAGAAAGCAATGAATTGTAATGAGTAAAAAAAAAATGCGTCAACACCAAATCGCCACATAGTCGCTAAATACGCAATACCTATATTTCACCATACTCTTTGAATATATAATCCAGTCTATACGCGCATCCCGATATATTAAAATGTATCATACTCGCGATATCATAAAACTAACTGTAGTAAGGCTTCATAATCTCTAGCTTGACTAGTGACAAGAGCTTATACTTAGCCTTAGACTCCTACATGCTAAGACAGATTATGATCTCGCGTGTTCTACCTTTTTATAAATAACCTATGCCCAATCTGAGGTAAAAGTTAATATATTGCTATTATGCTAAACAAACGTCCACCCTCTAGAACCTAAAACGAGCTCATACAACCACTGTCTTTTGGGATCTTAAAATTGATTTTGTTTTCAGTTAAAAGGAGCTTTTATGTTTTTCTCAATATTAGTATACGTAATTTACTTTGGCCGTTGGTCGATAAGCGCCGTAAGCAAGACAAATCAGAATTAGCACAAAAACAATACCTAGTACAGTGTTAAAGGTCGAGTAGTTGTCCGCGTTCCCAAGACGCCGCCTTAGGAGACTGACGGAATAGGTGTAATAAATTTTACGGCCTGTATAGATAGTATATATTGACTTGCAAGCGTCTGGAAACATCTACATTTCAATCACTTCTAACACGTGGTTTAATATCGGTTAAAATCATGTAATTTAGTAGATTTGAGCCTTACCAAACGTAAGAATAGTCTATCGAATGTAGCGGTTTTATGCCCTAGATGATCGGCTCCTTGTTGAGTTTCTTCGATTTTTTTTCCATTTCCGTATGCTACAGAATTGTTAGTCAAAATTGTTCATTTCAAAATACCGACATTCAACAAGGTCGGGAGGTGACAACAGAGACTTATAGTCCTTGTCCTGAATTGCACTATTTACAGGTTGCTATTGTGAAAAGTGAAATTTAACCTATAAAATACGGACAATATGGCTATGGACAATAAATAAATAAACAAAGCCGCGTTTGCTTTTGGCTTGTCTGGTCTTCGGATTGTTATTACTGGTTCTTAGCCATGGTTGCATTTGGGGCCGTGGTAATACTTCATAGTAGCCAAAAGCTCTAGGTCTTCCTCGGAAAGCAAGGTCGCCAGAAAGAGCGGAAGTTCTTTATACACCTAGGTAAATATGATGCTGTTATGGAAGGGCTTCGCCTTATCGTCAGTACTAATGCAACTGACAATCAACAGGTATGAGGATTTTCGATTCAGACTTTCTTCCTGGCAGCTCGTCTGCTTCTATGGGCTAAACCAAAGACGACCAACTAGAGAAAGCCTATAGAGAACGTGGCAAGATATAACAGTAGGAACTATTATTTAGTTTATGTATTTTTTATATGATCGGTAGGTAAATAAGCTTTTCATTTTAGTCTGTTACCAATCATAACTCATTACTGTTATGAGCGTCATAATCACCATTATGAGTAGACTGGTTAATGTATGTATACGTATATACGTTTTTTATCCTGCGGTTGTAGAGTTACCGCATTGATTATTTTCTGTAGCATCGGTGCTCAAAACTGATCTGGAAATTATCTTGAGCCTGTTATTTTTACTGGCCTTTTGACATTCTTCGTTTATAGATATCTTAATAATATAACTTAGCTGGGTGTGAAGTAGCAGTTGCAATTGCCATTATAAGGCGCCACTTTTGCTCAACGTTAATTTCTGCTTGAGACGTCTGGCTTCTGTGGCATAGCTCGTATAATGTACCTAGGATTTTCACAATTTTACTTCGAAAATCTGTCTAAGCGCTTACACTGTAGATTACACTATAGACGGGAGATTATTCAACCGTTAATATCTGACCAGAAGTTGTTTAAAAGTATCAAAAAGTACTTCTATCTATATTTAAGCTTTGTGTAGGTACCTAATAGTTGCAACTTTTATTTTCGAATTGGTTTAAACGCATCCAAATACGATTCAAGCTGCATCAGACAAAAGAAAAACAAAAAAAAAAGTAGCCAAGCAACAGGGCGATGCAAATGTTTCACGTGTAAGGATATGATGTCATTGCATTTCAAAACCTTCGCGATCTGGCTGTATAGCCTACGCTAGACGCTAAGTGAGACAATTATTTACAGTCTCGGTAGTCGCTATCTGTATCCCAATAGTAAGCATTATTTCAAACGTAAAAGATGGAATCATTGAAGCAAAGTACCGCTAAGCTTACGTCTTCGAGGGGGCTCTGTGAATCCCTTATACGATAGCTATAAGCTATTTCTTGCGCCGGGTCTTGCATTTAGCAAAGCTACCCTTGGCGGTAATAAGTGAATTGTACACAGAAACATATAGAAACAAGACAAGTTTTTTAGCCTGTTTTGTGTTTAAAATTCATGAAGTGGAAAACGATAGCCAACTATAACGTACAATTTTTCGTGTATTGTCATAAGCTGCCATTTACTGTTATACGGCTACATCTAGTGTATTCTTATATTCTCTTTAGCGGTTGAAACGAATTTGGTGTTTCGGTGCGTGATTCCCCAGGCAATAGTTGCGGAACGCTGTATCATACCAGCTTTTGCCGTCGTCGCTTTGCTATGCTGTCAATGGCCTGTTTGCTCGAATACTGTTTGTCGATCTCTAGATCGTTCTTTTGGCTTGCTTTAGGCCACAACTCACACTAGGAATTCCCGTTCTTCGATCGTTTACATGTGAGAGCCGACCGACAACGTATCGGGCGAACGAAAAGGGACCGACTGGGACGAGCCAAGAGCTGACAACGACTATGGTGCGCCGCGGGGTAGAAAAGCTGATCGAAACGGAACCAAACCCATGAGTGTAAGTGAGTGATCCGACGTGGCGAGCAATCGAAGGAATGGCAAAGCCGATCGTTTCTTCCTGTTAGGGGAGAGCGGCTTCCTGTGCGGACAGTGTTCTTGCGGTGTGTCTGGGCAAGGGGATGGACGGTGTGTCCTTCTTCTATACGTGAGGTGTGCCTGTGCGTGAACAAATCGAAGCAGTCAGTGGCTGTTTTTATCTGGCGCGTCCGCATCCGACGCTAACCCTGCTACCGCCACCTTTTCCTTTGACATCAGTCCCTCTTCGAATCTTTTCGTTGAAGAAGAAGAACCTTCATCTTACCACCCTCCCGCAGATCCAACGGAAAAAAAATGCCTTAGTAACGGGTCCCTTCAAGGGATGAAGCTTACAAGCATCGGCCGCGTACTTCGATTTTTCGTTGTGTTTCTCGCAAACCCGTTTCCTACATGTCTTCTTCCGTGCGTCTATTTCTTCCTACTATCTTTTCAGTATTTCCAACGCTTTGTCTTACACGCGCTACCTACAGTGAGCGCGGTGCCAACCAGCGCCGCTAGCTTTCGTAGCGATTCCTTTCATATGTTTCTGAACCTTGCAAAAGACTTGTCGGCGCTATGACTACTAGTCTTGGAAAAACTTTCTCAGGCAGAACAAAAAACTCTCGCTACTAGAGTGGTCAATCCAAAATACAGCTCTAGCAAGGATACTGCCAATAAGAGCAACGTATTGTGAAGGCTGGGAAAACAAACAAGTCAAGGGAAAAGGCCAATCTGCCTGCGTAATTCCTACACTAAGGGGATTACTATTGCCCGTTACGTCTATTACAAGTAGTTTTGATTTGAGTGAGATTTTTTTTACAAGCCGAGACAAGATATAACTAATAACTCCACCAGTTTCTAACAGTGCCCAGACACCGAAGAACTGATCAGACTTATCCTGCCGGGAACAACAGCCGCAAGAACACATGCTGATGTCCCGCGGTCTAATCGATGGCTTCAGTTAGCAAGATCAATATGGCCGCCTCTGTCGGAAATGTGTATGAGGAACAGAGAAGAAGAAAAGGGAGATATGCTCACCAAAGGCCCGAAAGCCAGAGGTCGCAGAAGCGAAGCTGGTGAAGCTTCGATGCCGCTTACCCACTTTTTCTGTTCCCGTTCGGCTACTTCCACTGCTGCTGCTGCTGTCAGGGCCACTGTTTAGTTAGCCTCTTTGAGGGAATATACATGTATAGATACAGTATTCGAATGAGACCTGTTAGCTGAAGAATACTTTGCATGGAGTCTTTATTCCTTTCCAAATAGTATGAGGAGAGCGACGACAGCTTCTCCCCGGAGCCGAGTCGAAATCGGCCATTGTTTAGAGAGAAAGGTAGCTTGAAGGGGTCGTTCACAGTCATTGGTCGTTCGATCAGCCGGCGTCATCTCTTGGATAGAGGTACGTTCGCGCAGAGCGCAACCGATTCTTTTATCCGACTATTCCGAATATATATATACATATATGGTTCACGTATTCCATTGTCTCAATTTTTTCAAATGTTTGCTTTACAAATGAGTAACGATTACAAACAAGTTGGTGTTCAGTAGGCAGATCAATGCTGCGGCTCAATATAGAGTTAGGCCTTTCCTGAAAAACTGTTATTCCACTATATGGGCGATAGCTGTATACTCCACACGGTAGGCAGCACTTCTCAGGCGCAATTTTTGCAGTTTTGTTTCACGAGCTAAAAAACCGTTGGTCTATACGTATTGTCTCATACTATAGGCATTTATGGAAAATCTGTACGTTTCTCGCCCGTCGTAAAAGTTTAGTCTGTCATACGGTGATACATGCGGTGTATTACATCAAAAATGTTCGGTCCTATAAGATTCGCTTAATCAAGAAGCTAAAGCAT
>NW_019215011.1:0-34207 GCF_002532875.2 Varroa jacobsoni | reverse complement strand
ACGACAACAGATGTATAGGCGAAACAGAGCAAACAGGAAGTACAACAACTACATGGTACAAAGTGATCGTTATGCTAAGAAGAACATTAACAGGAAGCAATTAATGCAGTCTGATTTCTACATTAAATCGACTACAAAAGTGAAAATATACATTGTAGCATATGTAGCGTACGCGGAATCTCATCATTGCTATGGTACAGCTACAAGCCATGCTTTATGTCTAGGCCTCAAAGACATTGGCTCAAGAAATGGTTTGCTCTGTTATACCTCAGGGGAACGCTTGGCTAACGAATCCTAAAAGGAGTAACAAATGTCCTAGAAAAGCCCCTCTGCAAAAGCTCCTGAAGAAGCGACCTAATGAAGTATGATAGATTTGCCTGTATTCCATCAAAACTGACACAGAAATATGATGATCTCATCATCATTCTACTGATAGTGTTAACAATTAGTTCGATATGCATAGTCGTACGATGCGTTAATGAAACCTTTTCATTAAATCAGCCATGCTTTACCGTAACGACTATCCGTTACTAGGAAGATACTTACGTCTAATCTGGCCCTTTCCTTGACTCATACCATACAGAGGCGTCCTTTTGGTATGGCAAGACGCAGTAATCTGCCATCCAGCTATCGAGCTGGCAAGGTTGCCCACTCAATTGCGGTAGCTTTGTCGCGTACGTCGTGGCGCTCCGTACTCAGATTTTGCGTCACAGTTCGACAATTTTTTAACATGTTTCGCTAGCCGTATAACGAAAGCCAATACAATATCGACATTGTTGAACTATTCGTATGTCCATATGGCTATTTAGACATATTTTGTTGGCTACTTGGCGCTAGATGATTATTCGTAGAGTCGTCACGATCGACAGCAATGGGCCGTACTTTTCACAGCGGTTTTCGTTAATTTTTTTGTGTACGTTCGCTTCTACTAAAATGGATTTCGTTCTCTGGGACATGGAAACATATTTCGTTTAAATGCATTTTTCACCTACGTGCTTCAACTGTGACCGGAAACGCCTTGCCGAGCGTGTCCTGTATGAGGCTAAATCCTTCCATTCCTTCTATTTGTCCTATTTGAAATTAAAGAATAGTACCTTGAACTCTATATAGAAAACAACTCAAGTGGAGCTAACATAGAATTTGTAAATGCTTAAAGTGTTTAACAAGATTCAATTCTCTCGGCAATTCTATTAAATCGCTCATGTTTTAGTCGATTTAACCAGCCCAGAAGAAATGATAAAGTCGTGAGTCCGCCTTTGTAATTCTCTCGTTATCAAATTATTCCCCTAACTTAAATTCGTTTTTTTATGTATGTAAAACCAGCGAAGGCAGCTCTAGAATGATCACCGAATTAGGATGTATTCACTGCTATTAGTTGTTGGCCCAACGACCTCGGATGCTCTATTTTCTATGCTCAGACCACATTTGTCCTTTTCTAATCGAATAGGAGCATGTTCTGCTCAACAGATACTTAAACACTAACATACTTTATTTAGGCATAGTTTTTTTTTGAGGCAACTTTATGCTCGTGAATACAAAATCAAGTTCGATTTGGACGCTAAGAAACAGGCGCGCTGACGTTCCGGTCAACGAAGATGTGTATCGCGTCGGGCCAACCTATACAAATAGCAACGTCCATAGAATTCGCCTGTCGTTTTGGACATTCAAATGCATTCTGGTAACTCGAACTTATGACCGAGCGTTTTTTGAAGCTGTTTGAATTAGGCAGGTCCTTGAAGATTTTAATATTAGTTTGTAAAAATTTCGCCTCGAGTATTATCTTTTTAGAGGGTCTATACTACACTGCCCTAATGCATGCAACGTCTCCATTAGCTGCTACCGTATTCTCACCGAACATCAAGAACTCACAATATACGTACAAAATGCATATGAACTCTTACATACGAGTGTCCACGGTTCATATTTGCTAAACGCGGTAAACGTTTAACAACTACTTGCCAGCTTCTAACACCGAAGTGGGTTCCTGCACTTTTTTACTGCCCCAGTTTGCCCCTGTCTTTGCCGCTCCATACTCATACACAGTCGACCGTCACTGCCCCCCATCCGGCCCTTTTCTATTCGGAGCGACCCTTGGTACAACTCCCCCAGTTCCACGCCCCTTATATCGCTTGCGAATTCTCTCATTTCCAACAACGTCGCCGCACACCCACCGTAGTGCTGCCACGTTAGTCGCCATCGAATTTAACTCCCCAACGACTACGGCCCCACGTGTCGTCCCTCCCTCCGTTTTCTATACGAGTCGGGCGCTGTTTCCCTTTTCCTATTACGAATTCGTCATATTCATCGTATTGCTGCTGCTGCTGCGGCTACTACTATTAGCGCTGCCGTTCGCTGCTGTTTCTGTTCCTCTTTTTTAAGCGTCGTTCCGTTTATTCTCTCTCGAGTCTCAGACTTCCCTCAGTCCTGCTCAGCAGCGGCGCCGCTGCCAGCGTACTCCGGCCCCATCCGGTCACCCCCCCCCCCGCTCTGAGCCCTCGAGCTTGGTTCCGCCTTCGTTTTCGTGCATCCGCGCTGGCCTGCCTGCCTGCCGGACGGACGGACGGACGGACCAACCAGCAGGCCGGCGGAACGCCTGCTCGTCGGTCCTTTTAGTATGATGGTGCGGCGGCAACGTCGACGATGTCGACGACTGGCGAACGATACGAATTTCGAATTATAATAATATCGTTTTCATATATACTGCTAAGAACTACGAACAAGAAACGCAAGACGAGGGGAAAAGAGAACACAATGAGAGGGAGCGACGAGCGGAATGGCAAAGGAAAGAGAGATACGAACTAAGGAAAGAGGAAAAAGAAGAAATACGGCAGTAGTAACAGCGCCAGCTCCGACGACGGAGGGGCAGCTTCGATGTTGCCCCCAGCCCCTAATGCGCGCTTTTCCGACAGAAGAAACACAGGCGCCTAGCAAGCGTCTCGTTTGTTCTCTGTATATAAATATATATATATATATATATATATAATTCTGCCTCTTGTCCTTTCTTTGCATTCTCGACATCGTTGCTCCTCGATTTTTGTCGTTCTTTTCCCCTATGCTCAGGAGCGCACTCACTCATACATAAACCGAGCCGACCAAGTTCTTTAGGTGAAGAGAGCGTGCCGGGGGAGGATCGATGCAGAAAGAAGATCCGGCAAAAGCCAATATTGTTTAACAGCTAGAACAACGTCAAGAGGCAATGCGCAGCGGCTTCTTAAATTAGATTGCATAAATACGCTACTATTTGTTACCAGCATTAACTATCATTATAACACATGATTTTACCTCATTTTGATAGAGCCCTATCCAGTACCGCGCCTTTTATAACTCACAATATTGATTTCTATCGATTGTAACACTGTTAGCAATTTACCTATATTTTAATCTGTCCCTTCATATCAAATATCTAGACTTGGATTGTAATTCGAGCTACAACCTGAATAGAAAACCAAAAACCCTAATCTACGCTAAAGAGAATTATACTTCATACACAATCCTAAAGGGCTGCGTTGATCACCCATTATGTCCTGGCCTTCGAATCGCTAAAACATATCGAACAAGTTTATGGTATATTTTCTGTATGAGTACACTAGCTTTTCACAAAAGGGACATATGTGAGAATGGACGCATGTGAGCCTTCTTTATAGACACCTACATACGGGAACCAGCCTAGAGAGGGAAAAACAGGACAAAAGTCAGCTGTCATCATGGGCCCCAGCTACCCCAGATCATCGAATGACGATGTGACGAAAGGCGTGCAACCAGCGCTGCTATTTGTGCATACGTCTATTTCGCTTTCTCAAGACTCCCGTCCCGTGCGCAGTACCGGCCGAAGAGACGGTGCTGGATTGTATTGTTGTTGTAATGTAGCGCACGCGGCACAACTCAAGAAAAGAAATAGGAAGGGGGGCATATGAGAGATGTGTCCAAATAAAAGATATAGGGGTGAATGTGATCGAGAGGAGAAGCAGGGGGCGGAGAGGGGTCGAAATCAGCAGAAGAACAGACCGATGTTAAATAGAAAAACAAGAAGAATAAGAAGAAAAATAAGAGGTAGTACTAGTGCGCGAAAACAGTCAAAAATCGAACGATCATCACTTTCTCCCTCTGTGTCGCCACTCTGTTCCTGTCCCTTTATCCCTTCTTTGAATAGTGCCGGCCAATGGCTACGCGATAGTAGCGTTGGCTATCCGTACTTCACACTCGTTCATGCACAATATGGCGAGCATACAAGTGTATACAGTTACACACGCAGACGTTCGAACGTGCATTCAGCGCAGGCAATTCAGCCCCGTATGGCCATTCTGAGCTGCTTCGCTTACAAAGCCCCGCGCTGCCGCCGTCGTTGTTATCGCCGCGGCCGCTGCTGACATCACCATTGCGGCCGTCACTGCCACAGACGTCGTTTGAGACCCCAACACTACCCCTTTCTGAGTCTCGGCCCCTCTGAAAACCTTATATCCTATTCCGCTTTCTCAAGTGTAAGTGTAACAGTAATTTATATTTCTTGCTCCTTTCCGCGCTTTACCTTCTTTAACGTTTTCGCTTGTAGGTCGCATCTTTGCCATCATTTAAACTTTGTGACGAAAAACTACAACCGTTACGAGTTAAACAGACTAGAGAGCTTCTCGTGTATTGCCTTGCTTTAGCTTTACAAGTCATTTAGGTAGGTTAAGCAAATAGTACAAGATAAAAGGGCCAGTCTATACCTGTTTAGTTACATACGATACAAACACGTAGCAAATATATATACATGTGACTGTGTAATAACTAGGCTTGATAACCTTCTGCCTAGCATGTATACTTCCCTCCACATATATTTTAGCCTATTGGGTTCAATCTTGTATAGTTATTGTCTGGCGTTTTGTTCCAGCAGTAATACGGTACCGCTCAGGTTATGCTTTTTTCATGAGCTGATGGTAACCTTCATTTCCTTACTGTGCACGTTGCTTTTTTTGCTTGCAGCTTAGGATCGCCGTCAGAGACTGTGCGCCATCGACGAATCGAGACATTTATATAATTTCATTTGGTAAGTCGACTAGAACGAACGTATCCCCGGTTGACGCTCCATCTCTAGCGAGTCAAAAACCACTACGGTTGTTAACGGTAGCACTTTCTCATCACTTCCAGCAGCTCAATCCCGCCTTCCCTTCCTGTATCCTGGTCAATCTTCGAATATAAACGAGTAGTTCACCCCGGTTCGTGTGACAAGACGAACCGTAACCATTAATACATACTTTAATGCTAATCCAATGTTATCCATCGGTTGAGGCATAATTTTTCCAGAATCTATAAACCCATTCATTACAATTTTTTCATTTAAAAAAAAATCGTAATAGAGTACAATTCATTAGCATAGATGCGCCTTGATATTCCTTCTATAGCTGTATCTCTGTTCGAGAGCCACCTGAGCGAGCAACGAACGTGATTATTTTCCAAAGAACTATGCGGCGGCCGCCTATATGCGGGATACGGATGCCGATACAACGACTATATACCAACCTGACTATTTCCGTCACTGACGGCCTATTCATTGAGTAGTCCGCAGTTCAGCAAACAACGAAACAGGTCAACGAATGAGACATCCGTGAAAGAATTCAACGTGACTTACATCTGGCGATGATTTTGATTATAGAGTAGATAAGCCCGAGCACGATGGGCATTCTTCGATACAGAAAATTCACAGATTGTTTTTAAATGCCGCGGGTAATCTATGTAACAATTTTGCTGTAGTAGTTTGGTGTCGAAATCTATTTTTGTACGACAGATTCGTGACTATGCAGGACAAGTACGACACCCGATGGAACTTCTAGAGTTGGCCTTCGACCTTTAAAATTTTAGAATGGAAAAGTACCATCATTGATTTCAAGCAAGTGATCGATAATTATTTAGTAGGACACGTAGTGATTTTTCGGTGCACTACCTATAACCTAACAAGTTATACCAGCCAGTTTTTCATCTAACAAAAATAGTTTTTGGACATGCATTCATTGATCCGACGAAGAATACGCACCGCGTTTGTAAAAGCTTTATAAAAAAGCAAGACCATACATTTTCTATCTGGTCTGCTGTGGAGGAGCTCTAATCGTTCTCGGAACATTGGGAAGACAAGCACAAATGGCAGGCGACCGACGCAAGATCAGACGAAGGCATAGCTTCAGCTAAGATCCTTATTGCAATTGTATAACACTGTCTTGATGTTATACGCCGAAGTATTATACTGGTTGATGCTTTCTTGTCAGTGTCTTACTTATAGATGCGCGGAATAAAGCTCACCTATTACTTGACTGTCATCGAAAATCTATTTTTCGTCACAGATGTAACAGCCTGATTCAAGGAGTCACACTTAGACCGTCTATGCGACAGCGAAGAGCAGATGCCGACAAACGCATCACTCCTCGTCGCATTAAGGTCAGCTCTAATGAACAATTCACTTTCGAACCTTGCACGCTGTTTTCGTCGGCTGGAAATGGTTTGTTTCGGTATAACTTGATACACTTAACTTCCGAACTCGAACAACCTTCCTCAACTACAATGTTCCTTTCATTTCGTGGGTGCCTTATAAACGCGAATTCTTTTTGATGTCAAAATTCCGTTCACGAAATTTTTTTACTCGAGCTCCGTGATCATGAATCGACCTAGCTGTGTTCTGAACGATTCAAGAAACTTCGGTAAATCTATACGCCTGAACAAGTTACATGAACTTATTTTCGAAAAAAAAGTCTATTTTGGATGTGAAAACGATTTGTTAAGTTCCATTTACATTTATAACATTAGATTGAACCGCTTCTAGTTGAACAGTACTCACGGGATATTTAACCGCAACGAGCAATAGTCTTTTCAAGCCTGTCAATGACAGTAAAAATTAATGAAATTGGCAGCTTCTCGCAGTTCCTATACATACCTCCCACAAAAATATAAGCTATCTCTTTATATGTGGAAAATAGCATACTCAAAGAAGCAATATTTCAAGCTAACTTCTAAGGCAACAAAGTTTTTGTCTATGATAACGTTTGACAGAGACTCGTGCTCTGCGCGCAAAACAATAAGCCAACGTACCTAACGTACCATCAAAAATTAGTTGCTTTCACGACACATTTATTATTTGAGTGTCATAGTACAGTTGTATATTGGGACTATTAGTTGGTGGGTCTGCTTTTATTGGGGTTCCATAAAACCGTAACATGGACAGGTTTGTTTCTGCTGATGATGTGCGATCAGATATGCCAACTGGGCTGGATCCTATCAGCCAATTGTTTCAGTCCAGCATCTCGTCGTGATACACTGGTACGTAAAGGTTTTCTGCAGCACTCTCGGTAACCGTTAATTCGCTTGAATGGCACGCGTTGAGAATGCAAATTATTCCGCTTCGCAGCTGCTACTATGGAGATGAAACCCAAATATGTACAGAATTTTCTCGAATGAGTCAATATGCTTGATACAGATTATCGACAACGGGTACGTTCCATACGAAGGATAAGGCAAGCACAATCGCTTGACACCACAGCCTCTTTGCCCAGCCGCCACTATTCGCATCTCCCTCTCATCCCGGTTGGGGTGCGAACAAGCCGTCACCCAGACAGCCATCAGAAGAAGGGGTCCCTCGGGGAATATCAAAGATGGCGGAAACCCTAATAGACACATTGGGCTTACAAGGTTACGTACAAATCGAAAATTGTCGATTGTTATACCGAATCCTATAAATAAGGAAGTGCTGTGAGCTAGTTCAATTATTGCTATATTACAAAATGGTTAGATATGCCCATGTGTTTCAATACATTTGTGAATTAATTTCCAAGGGACATGCATAACGACGAGGATTTATTTACCCTTCCCGCACGGCCGTTTAACTAAGATTCTCTGGCTTCAAAATGTCGTTCGGCCATAATCATCTGCTGCCTATATTGTGAATCGTTTAGCCAGTGCTTTATTCCTGCAGACTTCGCCTGTCGACGCAAAGAATCTGCATTAGTTTTGGATTCTTCTTAAATCCCATTCCCCTGCTTCGAACCATCATTGAACGGTCGCTTTCTGTCCGAATCTATCGTTGCCCGTCGTCATATCTCCCACTTGCAGTCTGTTCCATCGGTCTCAGTACCTCGCTTTTGCCTTCTTCCATTGATCAGTCTATCCATCTACATGTATATGTGTATGTATACAGATGAAGATAGCCATATATCGCCTTTGTCTGTATCTTCATGACTGAATGAATGACAGCAATGCCGGCAGCAGCGCTGACGAGTTTTGCTGTATTGACTCCTGAGTGTGTATGTGTGTGTGTGTGTGTATATATATAGATGCAGTGTGTATGATCGTTGTTCGCCTTCCTTTCAACGTCACTACTAATAGCGGCAATGGTGGTGCGATACCGTGACGCCATTGCGCCACGGCTTCTCTATCCGCTGCTGTTTCACTATGATAGGCAGCCAATGCAGAAGTGAGGAATGGATTGAGGCGCTGGAGGAACTGCTCGAGCAGCCGCTGCGGGTAGGATACTACGGCTGCCGTTCGTTGATTTCTGACGGTCCAGAGCAATGCATAGCTCCATCGCTTCATTCCGTTTTCCGAACGAGCGTTGGTGCCCGCTCACGCGCAGCCGATGCCACTCGTATCTATTATCCTTCCTCGTTTCCTTTTCTGCCGGTGGCCATTGCGCCAGCAGCGCTAGCAAAGCGGTTATGCCGCTGCTGAGTGCTCTACCATAACTTCCTCGAAACCCGTTCCAGCCCATTCCCACAGACTTCATTGCTTTGCTTCGTACCATCCCGTCCTTCGTTATATTCCCTCTCTGCTCCCGACTGCCCCTATATATATATATATATATATATATATATATATATCGCCTTGCTTTTTGCCCCCTTTTTATTTTGCCCCACAGTCATTTCATATTCGTATAGGAACGAGGCTTCATGCCGCCGCAAGCCGACGCCGCTTACGCTAGTCACCGCCAGTATTCCTTTCGATTCCACCCCACTTTCGCCCCCCTACACACATACACACGCACGGATATACAGGCACTATTCTGAAAGCCGTTCGGTTCGAAGGAGACGGCGAGAAGCGTGAGTGGTAGCAGAACGCCGGCGCGGGCAGAGGATCGCGATGGATACAATGAGAGACGACAAAGGAGAGAAGAGCACAACGAAATAGGGTAACTGGAAATGGGAGCCAGCGAATCTGCAGGAGGCAGGCACGATAGCTTCCACCAGCAGCTTCAAGGGGGTTACTTGGGGGGCCGTGTACTTCTCTTTAAAACTGCCAATAATAACGAATATAACTCGTTCCCTCTACGATTCATTTCTTCTTTCTTCTCCTACGCTGCTGCTGCTGCTGCTGCTGTCTCTCTGTCCGTCCTCGTGATTGCCCGTACAATTCCCGGTTGCCTTCAACATCATTCGGTTCCACGCCTTTCTCTAGAAAAGGAAGAAGGCGCTCCGACGCTCCAGCCCCACTCTTTCCTCTAGTCCCTTTTACCCAGTCGCATGCGCTCGTTCTCTCCTTCTTCCACTCTCCTTCGATCCACACATTCCTCTGTGTTTCGCTATGCTTCCTTCCGCTACACTTTGCCAGCGGTTTGCAGGCGGCCGAGCGGTCCTTCGGCTCCTCGATTTCTCTTCTCGGTTTGTGGCACCGCAAGCCTCAGTATTTCTTTTAGCGATGGCAATGGTGCCAGAAGCAGCAGCGGCTACGGCAAACGGGCGGGCGTCATCTGCTACCACTGTTGCCGCCGATTTCACTATCTACTAGGGGTACTGTTGTCCTTGCTGCCTCAGCCTGCGTGGCGGCGACTGTAGCATTCTCTGCCGCGTGTTACGTACACAACTGCCCCTTTTTCTTCGTTTTCGTTTTAGTTTTCTCGGCTGGTTTGTTCGTTCGTTCGTTCATTGGTACGTCGCTACGTCGTGTCCAATGCATGGCAATTGCATGCGATGACAACGGCAGCAGCGGCGGCGGCGGCAGCAGCAGCATCATCTCAGAGCGTCACAGTAGCAGGGCCGCCTTATAATCGGGCCCACATCGGTCGCTAATTCGTTCACTGTTTCCCCTAAGCCAGTTCTTCACCCTAATTCGTTCACTGCCGTTCGTTTACGGCTGCTCCATCTTTCTGTATGGTGCGATCGAGGCAGCCGTGATTCGTGTTATGCGAAAAAAATACTGGGAATCACCCCTTAAACATAGCAGTCAGGCCTATTTCCACTTGAAGGCCTAGACGGGGCGGGTTCTGTTAATTTTACCTAGGGTTTGTTCGACAGGCTTATGAAATGGCGTGAAAACAAAATAACAACGCGCTGTTTCTGAGATTCGAACCAGCGTTGGTCACAAGCTAATGGTTATCTACTAAAAGCGATACGGATCTGTCATTCATGTCACGGTGTTCGTTGTGTCGGGCTGACGTACCCAAGAGATTGGATCTTAGGTTTTCCTACAACGATTTTTTACGATTCAACGATAATAACGACTACAATGAGACGAGCGAATAGCACATGAGTGAAATCCGGAAGGTCAGATATATGCGCTTTAGGAACAACGCAGGAACAATGGCCGGGAACCAAAGACAGTTTGGGCGTACTGGTTGGATGCTGGAGGTACAGTCGTTAGTAGAAAATGTTGCCTAAACTTGTTTGAGGTGTAGATATAGAGCATCTTCGTGCTTAAGGTCTGTGTTCAGCGAAGTTCCGAGATTTTTACTTGTCAACATAATATAAAGGAATGCGCGTGTGTCCTTTGCCTGTATAAGCGGCAGTGATGAATACATTATAATGAGCGCAAAACGAGTAAGAAGCAACAGTGAACTTATCATAACCACTAATATAACTGCAACAGCGTTCGCTTTACATGTATAGTTGTCGACAGCCGGAACTAGAAGATTGAACCAATCTTGTTCGAAGGAAGTATCGACAACTGTTTACAACAAAGCTTCTGTAGCTCAACGAGAAGATGATAACAAACCTGCTGACTGGGGGAGCTGCACGGAATGAGATACGCGGCAAGGGTGTTAATAGCTTTCATAGAATAGAAACAGTTAACTAGATGATTAGCTGCGATTATATACAAAATTACGTCCATGTACGCATTTGTCGGTCGTTCAGGTACGATGCACCGTTAAACTCTACTTGATATAACGCTCATGGCGATGAAACAATTATCAACGATGGGAGTGGAGCAACGACGACAAATGGAAGACCAAATTTACATTAACGACAACAGCAAGTATCATCCTCTGACGAGACAAAAAATACGAAGCAAAGACCCTTCTAAGCCTATAATTGTTTCATACTGACGTTGCGTTGTGAAACGAGGCTTCCTAATAGGCGGATCGACTAACGACCGTCGGCGGAAGCTTCCACCCCGTAGCTTATTAGTCAACTATACAGGGTTCATATATAACCCTCATAAACCTCATAATACCCAACAGGGCATGGAGATAGTAGCTAACGCCTGTCTCTTTAAATTAACAAAAGGGATCGTCATCTTCCAAAGTGGTTAGGAGAGAAGAACCACCCGTTCCAAAAACTGCGGTAAGATCGATGCTCGCCACGACCTGGTCTTCGTTACCTCGACCTAAACGTTATTTCGTCTAACTTGCTCGTTCACAAGCACAAGGCCCGTCGACCGAGAGGACGTCTGAACTATGAGTGACTTCGGGACGTACGACCTGGATACGGAGGTCTCTACTCTATTTAGTTCTCGTTCAATTCTATGCGTATTTCGACGCGCGCGCATACTCTACACTGTGGCTGGCTAACTTACCTGTCGCACACTAACCCACAATAGCACAACTTCCAGCCTTTAGAAAGGAGTAGGCAGCATACTCTACGGGAACATTTAAGCTTTACCAGAGCGGACTAAGCGAGTTCGCATTGAGACGAAATCTCATTGCGCGCATATTGTGCATCGCAATCAGCGCATTACGCTCGGCAAGCGAACTAGAGAAACTACAAGCAGCGGACGCCTTGGCTGGGTCCCGCTTGTCACCTTCCAACTATTGGAACTAGGCGCTATGAGTTTGCTAGAACAGGGAATGGGGGGCGGGGGGTACTTGAAGTTCTTTGGTTGCTTCCCCCTTCAATACTAGGAAAAGCAATCACACTCTCGTAGTCTCACTACAAAAGAAACGTGCCTGCCACGCTACAAGATTATACGTTGCCGGTATTTGTTTGAGTATTCAAATGGTCTAGAACGTTTAATTCGTAATGAAGGAGAGAAGATTTTGGAGTGATGGCGTCGACAGGATATGAAGAGATTTTTCTGAAGTAAGCCAAAACTAAGAGAGTTCTGGCAATAGGCTGACCGAGGGAACGAAGTTTTTTGCAATTCTAAAACTATGAACAACGAACAAGTAGAGGATACAGGGCAATGGCCTTGTGAGTATTCCTGTTTATTTCCAATCGGTCAGAAGATATTGAATAGCCGGGAAATTTAAAAAGCTCTAAAAAATTACGCTCGTAGCTGATGCTGTAACACAGTAGCATATTTATATAGAAACGATACAAAAGTTTTAACATCTTATCACATGTTGCTCGTTTTGAAAAGGAGCCTGCTAGTATAATGATCAGCGGTCCAGCGCACTGTTGCCTGGTACGCAAGCCGTTTAACGCATTGTTTAAATGCGCGCAGTTTTCATAGACAACAATGCTAAACGCAGAGTAAGATACGGACATTAAAACACGTGCTGATTACATCTTCCTGAAGAAACGATTTCCAACAAATCACTTCATGTTCTTTTAATAACGCGAATGTTGCGTTACGCTTTCAGTGCACTGTTCCAACATACGCATTGAGATTGATTGTTCATCGAACAATGGGGTCCGTTTTCAATTTATACATGGTTATTTGGCGTTGGCCAGAGACGGACTCGGTCTACGCACGCCCTTTGGATGTCCGTTTTCGGTCGAGGCGGACACATTAACTCTGTTTCTGAGACATTGTGAAATAAGTTGGTCTGGCCGACTCGAAATGGGCCGGTCAGGCGTCGATCAGACACTTAGCACAGTCCTGAAAAAAGCAATCTAGCATTGTTACGTGCATTATCGATACCATAGACCTATCAAGAGTTTTCTTAATTCGCGTTCAATCTAAGCGCTTAGTCTTTGACCAGGTCTAGCAGTATTCGATTCAACTGTTGTATGCGTAGCTATTTAAATTGAAAGCCTAACACAGGCCAATATAACGATTCCTGGAAAACAATACGGTCCGTTTTATTACCATTTTCCCTACGAATATATGAGGTAAATTTGCAACGGCGGTAATTGCTTGAGAGCAATTGATGACAACATCATGCTGTTCGAGGAAGGCCCGACATTTCGCAGATTACAAGATATAGGAAAAAAACTTAAAAAAAAAACGTTAGACAGACAGACAGACAGACAGACAGACTGACTGACTGACTGACCGACTGGAAAACAGTCCTTTAGATGGCGTCTTAAATTGAGCCGGACGCTGTGATCAATACAATTGTTTGCTATCCATCCGTAAGCAAAGTTAATTTTATACAACAGAAAATAAGGGTGGGGATTGTCAAGGGATTTGTATATCTCACATACATGCCAAATGATTATAGTCGGCATACCGAAAATATATTTGAACGTCAAAAAATCTCTCAGCCAAGTAGATTGAGATGCTTAGGCGAAAAAGTCCAGTTCGCATATATAAATCTTCGCTAGAATTTTCCATACGTGCATCTATGTCTGTTATATTTCTTTAGCTATTAGACCCGGGCGAACTTTCAAATTAGCCCAATTTTAGAATACACTTGGTCTGTTAAGAACGAGCAAAGAACATTTGATGCTGTAGTACGAAAATCTACGAAAAATTTCCTAGGCACCAAGAGGCAGGGTCTCGTCTACGAGGAGTAATTTGTCTACCGGTTTCATAAGCTGCCAGTTTCTGAGGCGTCGAAGTCTTTATCTTCTAGTCCTTCAGCAGCTCCCAAAGTGTTCTATTTGGATCGGAAATATGCAGTGGAAGCTGTCGTGCATCAGAAAATCCGGAAGAAGCTATTGCAGTCTAGTGGCGGTTTATCTACTGTATATACACTCCGCGTTCGAATTAACGATAGCTTATCGTCGCGTTTTCAATATTATATTATATCAAAGCCGTTATTTATGTTTTGCACATAGAGCCACCTAGCTACTAGTTACACGTAAGCAGGTCCGGATATCGACATCATAATTTACGCCGATGATATAGAAAGACCTTAGCCACGTTATGATAACATCGTGCACCATTTCTCAGGGACCAGTTGGCTTAGTTAGCAAATGATAACGTTACGTATTGTACACGAAAGCATTTTTTCCCCTGTCACTTTTCTACGAGAGCACAAGATCCCTTCGCTTGTGCATAGTTCAATGGGTACACGGTATAGTTAAGTAGAGGCAAGCTATTTGCTGCTTCCCTAATCAAATACATAGGATAAAACATTGTTTTACACAGTTCGTTGAACATTGCCCGAACTGTAATACGACGTTGGCTGATCTGTAGCCTAACAGGATTTCCGCTTCCCGATATCCGACACACCGGAACCGACTAATAAAATGACTTATAAGGCGACAGGTTACAAAGGCAGCGACTCGGAAGCACGAGCGCGCTAGCCATTGCCATTTAAGGAATAGAAGTACATAACGAAAGGTAGCGCGTTCATTCTAGCCGTTCCCCATGCATGGTGCCAGTATTACCGAAAATGTCACTACAATTCTAACCTTGAAAAAAAACAACTGATCAAAACAATCGAGGGCGCCAACGGGAGCTGCTTGTCAGCTCGAAGCATTGATCATACAAACAAAGTAAATTTACACCTGCAGCTTTTCTATATTTCATGGCTCGATAAATGTGCCAATATGGAACCGTATCGATTCGTAACTTTAACACCGCCATCGTATGGTTCGCCTCGACCCACTTCGTTAATAAGTTATCGTTAATTTGAATACCTAGAAAATAACGTTGCGCAATAATTATAACGAGTGTGCGAGGACGTCAATATAATCACTTCTCGGGAAGGTCGGGATCTGATTGGCTGGGGTGCTAACGTTACCAACAGATTTGATCTTCTATTAATGTAGGTAAGTTACCTATTTGTTTTTTTGTTTCAGGTACTAGGCGCTGGGTGGCAGCGACACGCGATCGTTCTTCACGCTATTTGGAAACAGGTTCGTAAAAAAAGAATCAAGTATAGATACGTATCATTTCGAAGTGTTGTATTATGCTAAGAACCATATCTGCTGCTTTTTTGCAATTATGGCCTTATATATGAGATGATTTTGTGCTAGGTCAATATATATATATATATATATATATATATATGGCCTTACAACAATAGCATGGTGATGTGGATTTCGACACCGGGAATCTTCGCGAGCTCTTCATATATGAAATCGAATGTACAGGTCTAATCCGCTAGCTGTTTGCTTAAAACTTCCAGGGCCGCGCCTTTGTTGTCCCAGAAATACTAAAGAAAAATATTATCTATAGATTAGTATTAGCGTTTTCACAGTTGCCTAATTAAAATGTGCCTGCTTACTAAACCTCGGTTCAATCGTATTCTGATAGATCAGGATAAGACCTGCTCTGTCGGATAGGTTGATTTTTTCTACGTGATCTGAACTGAATATTCTGGAAAAAAAAAATAAAAATTTAACAATATATATATATATGAAATGATTGCTTTGTAAGGCAGTTCGACACGCTTCGGCTAATTATAACAAGGCAAATTTTACAGGCGTAGACCGATTTTGTGTGGTTGATTTCGACTATAGGTCAATACCTAAACTAATTGGTTTTAAGGAAGGCCATTGGCTCGAGTATTGTATTTACGTGTTCTTCAAGAGGGAATTTAGACGTCCACTACGGACAATTTGAACGAGGTCGCTTCTATTCTTCTCGAATGGAGCATTAGGAATCAATCGACGCATGCTTCATTTTACTACAGGTTATAGAAGTGAAATCAGTAATCGCAGCTTAAACATGAGTTATCAATATTTAAGTACTATCTTGTCCCTGGCAAGATGAACTTGGATTACTTAAAAAATCGATATTAGCTTATTCAGTAGGATAGGACTTACCTTTGCTTAATTGGCCGAACAAGGTCTGCTGCGCAGGTCCCTAGTTAGGGGCATACGAAGTTCGTGTTTGAATCTTCAGATACATTTGCTTTGCAGGTCCAAAGTTTAATGTGATGTTTGAAGCTACAACGCACAACATTTCTTTTCTCACTCATGAACCACAAGGCAGTTATATTAGACAGAAACGCTTAGCGATAATTGACTGCTCACAACTGACGAAAAAGGAAAAACGAACGAATTTGAGGAATATATCAATATAAGCGAAGCTTGCATGGCTAGGTACTTCATGCACAGTTTACAACTTCCCTAATAGTACTGAAGTTTAGAGAGTCGAATGTTGTGAGGCGCTCTGGACCGAAGGAAACAGGAATATACTTCGCTATCAATGTATCGCTGTATAACACGGGTGAAGTTGCATAACACAGACGAAGCAGGCAATTGCTTAATCGTCTCAGAACATTTTGAAAGTAAGCAATGAGTAGATGACCGTTAATGTACAACGCAAAATATTGTTGGTCCTAGGTCCAAGACCTGGGCTTTACTTTCTGTTGAGTGGTATGAATTCGTGCTGTTTTTGCATCAGCGTTCATGGACGCATAGTCCTGCGTGCGTGTCCTCCTCTGTATGCATTTATTGACGCAATTGTGTTCTTCGGCCGGTTGGGAGTCTTTACCTTATCCTACGTTGCTTTGTGCGTTCAGTTGTTTGTTATTTGGAGAGGGTCGCTTTGTGGAATTCAAAGCGTCGCAAGCTACAATCAGCTTATTAAACGAAATGCTTAAGCAAGTGCACAGCGCCGCCTATACCTGTTCTTTCACAGAAAGTACATTCATGCAGACAAGCACACCCCTCACGCCAATGACACATTTTTACGGGAAGGCAAAAAGGTGTACAGAGGGAGGGCTGCAGCCATTCTCTGCATAAGAAATTCTTCTCGACAACAAGCAGAAACAGGAGTCAACGGATCGAGCTGGTTTACTATAACACAATCACTAAATATAATTGATAATGTTTCTTTTACTACGGGTACGATCGGCCTCGCGACCGTCCTGTGTGTCGGAACCTGTCAGAGAAGGTTGCGCCGTCCTTCCTTCATTTCCACTATACGGTAAAGGAACGGGAGTTACTTTATGTGTGTAATAATTACTTTGATCCCATGGTGAAGATTCGGTTGACAGAAAGACAAATACACGACTTGACACTACATCGTGGCGGACCACGCATCGCCCACCTCTGCTTGTTTCACTGGCCGCTTCTTGTAAGACACCAGCACCTTCCCATTTCCATTATCTCTCACGCTCCAAAGCTGTGTTGGCTTTCGCTGGATGAGGCGAGACGAAGCGGCAAACCAGCAAATCGCGCGCAAACCGTGCCATAATGGGTCGGTGCTCTCTTAAATACGAGATGCCGGTTGCCAGAGTCCGGTGTTGGCGGGCAGCACCGCATCCGCCGTTGTCGGCTGCACCTTGTTGTGTGCGCGAGTATGTCCTGCAAGCATGGCCTGCCATAGTTCTTCATTGCGGTGATGGTGGTTGTGCTGCTGCTGTTGTTCCCGTGGTCGCTGCTACTTCTAGCTACTAAATAATTCATCTATCCCGGGCGCCCGTGCGAACGCGAACCCGACTCCACGGGGACGGTTTGTGACTGCACGCGCGATTCGAAGCTGCTGCGGCAACTGCTGACGGCGGTTCATAGCCGGCGTTCTCGTGCCGAACGAACAGATACTAACAGCAGAGAGTGGCGGCAGCAGCGCCAAAGGCAGCAACGGCCTTAGTCTAGCATCGCGCAGAGCGTCTTCTTCTATGTTCTTTACTTCATCCGCTCGCCCCATGTTGTCCTCGTTTTGCAGCGAGTACTGCCCCCATGGGCCAAGACCCGGCCGTCAGGCGGATGCATATTGAGAGCGGCGCATTCATTTCTCCCCCTCTAACCCCTGCTATATTCCCTGCTATATCATCGTTACGCATTGCGTCCGGGATAGCGTTCACCCTGGCATCCAACCTTCATTCCCTTACTTGCCTCCAAACCGGTCTTTTTCCTTTACCTGGCCGGGCTAACTTAAGTCGCTCCAGTCAGCCCTGCGGCGACCGTCGCATCGTCATCATCACTAGCATCAGCATCTGAAGCCGTAGCATCAGCAGCGGGTAGCGATGCCTCTGCCGCCAGTGCGGCTTTTATATTTAATATTCCGACTGTAGCGGGAGTCGTCGTCCTCCCGAGTCGCCCGCTGCCTCACCCACCGTGCTCCCTGCTCCCCTTTTCCTCACCGGCTTTTTCCTTTCAATCGCTCCTCTCATAGAAGCGCCTCGCGCTCAAACGCTTTCTCTCTCCTTACCTGTCCTTCGCTGCTATTTCCCTGAGTCAAAGCGCTTCTTGTTCTCAGTGCTGCTGCCGTAGTTATACCCAGTTTGCTATTTCGACATTCGCCCCCCCCCCCCCCAGGACCTCCTACCCCTCTACGGAGAGTCTCATACTGGCATTTCGCCCCCATCCCGTCTCGTTTCCCGTCCATCTCAACAAATTTACCCCCTGCGTTGGTGCTGCTGCTGCCGCTAGTGTCGTCTGTGGGCGCACTCGTGCCAAAGAGACAATTGCTGCTATTTCTACCGGTGTTTCCAGCAAGTGGGCTTGCCGCTGCCCACCCTCTTTCACAACAATATGATTAATGCGGATTCAAGAGGCAAGAAAAAGAATACTCCCAAGTCAGAACGCCAAAGTTCCGGTAGCTCATGGCGGGAAGCAAGGAAGCAGGTAAGCGACTAAATTATAATACAGCAAACAGCTAGCAAAAATTAGAAAAAGATGGGGTAAAGAAGATTAAATGTATGACGGTGTTAGTGTCTTAGCATGAACGCGCCTATGTCATAATGATATGAAGCTGAATTACGCGTTTGTCATTACTTAGTAAACTAAATAGGAAGGGGTAGATCCAAAATCGAAAACGGAAGAGTGTGATCCATTTAAGCATAATAAATAAGTAAATGAATGAACAAATCAAGAATAAACGGTAGAAGCGTTTCTATCATCATATGTGACAATCTGACATATATACATATGTCGCCATCATCGACTGAGTGACGACCAGCTTTTCAAGAACTCCAATCGCAAGACCATTTTATAATAATCTAGAAAAGCTCACACATGTGAAGCAAATGGCTGCTGAAGAAATATCGGCTCGTGGAACGAGGCAGCTTCACTTGTCCGGTTGGTCGAGCTGACTCTTTCGTGAAAGGGGCGAACGGCAAACGAGCAGCGACGCCGACAATAAGCGACTATCCACTATCGTTTTCTATGAACCATGACGTGACCGTTCCACGCAAAACAAACTTGCTTAACACAGAAAACGTGATCATTGGCCTTATCGCAGAATACGTAATCGTTCCGTCCAGTGATTGAGTGGTGTGTTGTGCGTCATTTACGGAGAGCTGTTATGCCAAAATCAGCAAAATTAAAATGCCCTTAAGTGAAAACGACGACGACGACAACAACAACATCCAGGAAATGTTCTCTTCGAACCGATCAGGTGGAAAGCCCCAGGGCAGCCGTTATTGTGGCACACCAAAGCCGATTTCTGCTTCCTATAATTATTTTTACGACGAACGCGGTGATACTACGTCATTGAGAACATTCAGGTAAAATGAATGGACGCAAAGGAGAGAATGCCCTCGCACGAACATGACAATTATACGAAAATAAATGAAAAAAGGAACGTTATAATTTAGTTTAATACATATTCGATGGCCCAGTGTTGTTTGGCACTGTCGCTAGCGGTCATCAAAATCTAAAACTAACAGCTAAGCAATGTTGCAATTAGTAGAAACCGAAATTCTGCCAACCGCCAGTCAAAGAAATTCAGTTGTTTTTTTTTGGGTATAAGGAAAGCTTTTTGACTGAACGACTATCTCTCGATCGCTGCTTCAAACCAATACTTCAACCGAGGTCCGAAGTTCAACATCATCACCACTGAGAATTGAATTAAACGTGACCCTAATTATTCTACGGTAACCGTCACCGTTAGACAGGGCCGAAACCATTCACTCGGTGCTCCTTTTCTATCGTACCCAACGATTTTCCGGTAATTGCTTCTGGTCTTGCCTGCATTTCCGGCAATCTGGCTCCATACGAACCTTTTCATTGTCAGACATGCCGAGCAGCCGGGACCAGTTTCACGGTCAATATAGGAGAATCGAAGTAGTAGTGAATAACATTGGGAAACAAACTGGTGGGGGGGGGGGGTACCATGTCTAGCGTAATATTACGATATCGAAATAGGCAGCTATATGTTATAGCTAAAGTATGTCATCAATTATCATTACATTATCTGTTCGCCTGCATATTTAGCGAACTATATAAAGTACTCTGAACAACGTTTACTATCGACGATGAACCGTTAGAATACAGGGCGAAGAATCGAACGCGCTTTTGCCGATAGGACGAATTCCCGGCATCGATGGAAAGCTACTAGTGGACGATGCTCCGATTCATTCAACTGGACAAGAGTTGACCTATACTCAACGTTAGTTCTAATTTACTTCAACGGCTGCTGACGGACAGATTCTCTGACTGGGGGAAAACCTATTGGTTTCCATGAGGTCTGCTAGCAAGCATACTATTAAACACTGATCGATTGTGCTTTATTTGTAGTTTGTTGGAAATATATCGCTGATTAGATGTTCTGCAACGGTAACCTGACCCTTGTCTTCTGTTGACAGAACCATCTGAACGTTCGGTAGCATCGATGCTGTTTTGGCGTGTGTGAGCAGCTGATCGCTGATCTTGTGAGCGGCTTTCTAGGCAGAAACACGAAATCTCTATAAATTGTACTGCAACTATGCTCGTTATCGCATAGTGTTTGGTGCGCGCTTCAGCGCTTTCCATGCAGTCATTGGTGGCTAGAGCTCCATACGCGTCGTCCATGTTCGCTGAAGTCTGTCTATCTGTCTGCTGTCTATGTCTAACTCAATTTCACCTCTCGGCGTTCGTCATCATTCTCAGACTCGTTCTCGTTCAGATGACGAAGCCCCTTCGTTTCGACGGACAACCGCTATATTCGGTGACGGGGCAATCGGCGAGGGAAAAAGACACTGGCAAAAAGAACGAGATACTGAATGGGCTTCGGACAAAGAGAAACAACAGCAGTAATAGAAACAGCACAGCAATAGCCACAGTAACAGCAGTAGAGACATCAAAATTCAAAGTCGAAAACGCCCCCGTAATGTGGTCTGGTGCTGCTTTTTAGTCAGCGCCAATGAGAGCTGCTTGTCACTGCTTCGAGAGACTTCTAATTCAAACCTAAAATTCGCCGATGGACGACGGCAAGGGTTAGTGGATAGTGGGTATAAGACCCTGTGTGCGATCGTAGGATGCTTTAAATCCGCTTCGTTGATTTGTTCCGCTTTGTTGCTGATGACTGGAGGAGTACTGATAAGAACAGATTCGCCGCCAATAATAACAACGGCGTACAACCGTTGTTCAACTTTGTGGACACGAACATTTGTATTGCTTTCAAATATTTCGTCCTACTGTTGAAGTTAACTCTATCACCATCATCATGCGACCGATTTTCCAATTTCTATGAAAATGAATTTACATAGCACATAGTAGTAGTATAAAAGTTACCTGTTGAAGAGACCAGTAGCTCTGGTTTTATCAAGTACAAGTTCATCGATCATGATCAGCGGACGCCTACTATATCTGGAACATGGCCAATAGACAGGTGGCAAGCCGCACTACGTAAATGCGTGCTTACGTTATTTTGATCGGAAAGAAACGTCGTGTGGATTGATTAGAAGAAAGACAGAACGATTTGCGTTTGAATACACGCTCGAGTATCGGTGACGGGCGTACCGCAGGCCTGATTTTACACTGATGAGAGATTAGCCTCTACAGCAGTCTTTCATCTTGATCATTCCGGTAGGTCGGTGGATAATGTTTACAGCTGTTGCCTCGTGCTTTATTCTCCTTATCGTATCTAGCTTCAGCAATACAACTTCAGTTGTCTCTCTATCCGCTATAATATAACGCGTGATATTAAACTCGCTTTATGCCGCGCAGGGAAGCACGTCCGCTGTCTATGCTTATGCCAATTTTACGCGCGACGCTACACATCGGTTCCCTCTGCTTTTCTGCATTGTCTTTACCATCATGCGTCTTTCTTTCGTCTTTCGGCCATCAGCAAAGATGGCTCTAGCCTCGATTGGTCTACTCTAGCCGCCACTGTCCTTTCTTCTGCTCCCTTGTCTGAACGGCGAATAAATACGACAAATTGGACAAGATACGACCAGCAAACGCAACGAAAAGCAGGAAAAGGGTCGTCAGTCGCCGTTCGTTGTCGGCCGCTTCTGAATTGCTGAACATTGTTACACATACTCTCACCTATACATAGAACAGACTCATACACACTGTGCCACTGCTGCCGCCCTCAACATCATTATCATCATCGTCGTGTTTCCTCACCGTAAACCAATATATATATGTGTTCGTGTATGTTTGTATGTGAGTATCGGCAGTATGTGTGCAGCGTGTCTCAACTATGCGTATATGTCCGTCTGTGGGTGAGTGTGCATAGCAGCAGGCGGAGGGGTTGAGCAGGGAATACAGCCAGAGGGGACTGCAGGCCTCGGAGGTCTGTGGAGGAGGTTTGTACGACGGACGTGTGAACGGGGGTGCTAGAATAAGGGACAAAGCTGCGCTTTCTTTTCATTTCATTCTCTCCTCTTCTAACGCCCCTAAATTTCTCCCCAACTCATCCCTTCATAGCAGCTCGTCCCGTTCCCATTTCGAGTTCCAATTCCCTGCCCCGCCTCAGCCCCTCACCACTGCCATCTCCTGCTCACGAGCCCAGCTATATAAATATGTATCCCCATTTCTCGTTTTCTAAGCTTTTAATTCGTTATAGCGTGCGCGCTGGCTCCGTCAAACCTCGCTGCCCGTGTGCCCTTCAGCACGACGGCGACGGGCGTCCCCGACTCTATCCAACACATCCCCGTCTTTTTCCTTCTTTCTCGTTCTTTTGCATTCTCTTTCTCATTCTGCTTCCTGGCGGCAGCGGAATGCCCAACGGTGGCAATGATCGCTCCGTCGCCTCCCCCTCTCGATGGAGGAACAGGCGAACAAACGAGCGAACGAATGAACGAACCGACCCACCGGCAGTGGCTACGGGCGGATGCTGGGGATCAAGGTGGGGGAGCCCGCCCGAGAAAATGAGAGAAGGAGAAAAAGGGGGATGGGGGGGGGGGTACTGGGAAAGTTGAGGGCACGGACTGAGACGCGATGTGGGGACGCACTGAAACGTGGAACCAGCGACTGGAGAATCAGACGGAGGAACTGCATAGCGTGGGGGGAGGTGGAGAAAACTCAAACGAGCGCGCAATATAAGAACCATTTTTACATTTTCCATTTGAGTCTCTCCCTTTTTCTACCGCCAGTAGCGGCGGCTGCCTCGCTTGCGTTACTGCTGTCGCGTGCTGAACTCGCTACTGCAGCGACCGCTACCGTCGTTGCTGTCGTTGGCGCAGTACGGCTACTGCTGCCGTTAGCGGCGCGCCTAGCGGCTGGCCGACGGATGAAATTTGGAACTGGAGAAGAACGTGCGACAGAGAGAAATGTACGGGGCGAAAATGGGTGAGAAAAATGGGAAACTGGGGGCGGAAAGGGTGAGTTGGGGGACGAAAGACAGGGGTACAGACTGTAAGAGACAGAGAGCGTGTGCGAGCGGTTGCACGCGGCGTTTACTTACGAAATGCCCACCAGCACAACTACAACCATCGCTGGCATAGTTACCACCACTATCACGAGTGCCCCTGTCCCCCAGCAGCGGCAACGGCAGAAGCAGCGAAATACAGTTTGCCTTAACGTGGCATGCCGTACTACCTTGCATATGTCGAAGAAACGCGTATGTTTGTTGTAGGTATATGTGCATATGCGGTACTAAGGGTGTGGGAGTGTAATATAGGGAGGAGAAAAACAGGCTCAAGCAAGAGATGGGTGGGGCGACCCCGATGGCGGATTACGGATAGTGAGCATCTTGCTGTTTGCTAAGGACTACTGTGGTTTATTAAATAGACGGCAGCGTTAAAAAGGAGAAGTTGACAGTAACATCAGCAGCAGCAGCAGCAGCAATGTAACTTCTCAGGCCACACGAGAAGTCGGAGTTGCGATGCGCGGCACTGCATTAGAAATAGCTGTAGTGGTGGATGGCCATGAGACATCGCGGTGCGCGCAGCTATGAAATTGCTAAGTAAGTTGAACAGTGCCGGCACAGCAAAAACGAAGGCCAGGCGGCAAAAGGATTGTCGAAAGAAGAAAGAGCAATAACGAAAAGGACTAGCAGCAGCAGCAGAGGGCAGCGAAAAACGGCCGACACGGCACCTAACTCATCATCAGCATCGTCGTCCTCCACCTAAATGATGCGAAGGAAACGGTGGAGGGTAGAGAGGGTGTGACAGAGGCGGGGGCTATAACCGGTGATGGGGAAAAGGGGAACAGAACAAGGAAGACTCGACATTTCGTCATTGTTCTAAGTCTCGGTGCATATCCTACTCACTCTCAGCAGTAGCCGCAGGGGCGCACCAAAGTCGATCCGTCACTTCGCTAGTTCGTCTTCGCCTGCAATCGCCCATTTTCATTCGGCCAGTGCATTGCTCTCTTCGCGCTCCCTGTACCTTGCCAGGTTGTCAGAACAGATCGGTATGTGTGGGTACTCAGTTTTTCACTCCTACGATCTGTTTTTTAGGAGAAAGTCCATCCGCGATGAATATTTTCACAAGTTCTTTCGTATATTGGACTTGTGCCGCGTTGCCACCTAGTGTGTTGCCATAGAAAATTAGGTTTATTCTAATAGATTTGAGTTGATACCTCGTTGTTTAGTTCTAGTTATCTAGTTCGTACAAACAGCTTTGGTAGAGCGTTAGTGAATTTGTATGTAAAAAAAAAGTATTCAACCTTTTTCTATATTAGATGAATTATAAATAAAGTCCATTTTTAAATTTACCCAACTATTATTTTTGGGTAGTGCACCATTGAGCTTCTATCGGTGATGATGTAATGTTCCAGTTAAATTTCACCTATATTATTATCTAGGGTTTAATTACTCGCGTTTGTTTATTTATTAAGGATAACAACCTCAAACCTGATACGTTACAGTAATCGGGGTCAATTATGATTGAATTTTAGATCACTAGCTTAATACAACGGAGGCGGCATATATTATTCCAAACACTTCGTTTAAAATAACTGCTAAACGTATTTTTGGTAGCATCATCAATCACGAAAATGTCTGCCGCACTTGTGACAGTTTGCACAAAACTACATAGCATGCTATATTTGTAACATCTATGTATCTTCGTATCTTTTTTTTTTTTATAATAGTATACTTAACATTACAATATTTATTACGCTTTAGGGAACGCCAAACTTAAATGTACATTCATACGTACGAATCCGCTTATGAAAAACTTCGTTGGCACTTCACCGCTACCAATATAAGCACTTCTACTCAGAAGAACTCAACTCTACGAACGAACGAACGCTGAAGCGTTTGCCGCCCATTGCCATTTTCACATGCGTTGTTCGATTTGCTCTAAACAATTTCAACTCCTACCGACCAGCCCTACTGCCTTCGATGCACACCTTTAGGTGATTCCCTCATAGATTACACCTCGGTGTTCCTCGTCTTCGAACCTCTTCATTTGGCATAGCTTTCCCATAGGGGACGCCTTGGGCCAGCTAGTAGTGGCGGAACGGCACTTTATAAAGAAAGAGCGCAATTCCTGGACACACACCGCAGACCCGACTGGTGCAGGCCCGTGCCCATATAAAGGCCCACCCCAGGCTGCGCCGCCTGTTCTCAGACCTTTCCTCATCTAGCCGCTCTGGTCGATGTTCCCTTCGTAATGCTCAGCCAACTTCAAGATGCCAGTCAGTGGCTGTGTTGTATAGCTGAAGAAGGAATCGGGGAAGGCGTGCGAGGGAGCCTCTGTCGGAGCCGCATTGTCATGGTACTTCCCTGATTCAATCGGCGACTACGGCACAGCCACGCCAGCAAAAGCATAAGCAGTTGCGAAAAGGCCAACAAAACGAGCGAAGATATTTGTTGCCCCTTCCGGCGGTCGTCCCCGTGGCCGGGTACTGGAATGGGGCGGAAGAGCAGTGGGTGACGAGTGAAAATTTTTAAATTTGTATATTGTATGTGTCTGTACCAGCTTGAGGAGTAACAATGGTGCTGGCGGGAGCAGATGTATGATTCTTCCTTACTCTGCCTGACCCACTCCGACTTTTTTCTCTGTTGGCGTCATTCTCATTTTCGGTATCGTTTGTACGCCTTTGGTTGCATTTTCTTCTATGTATGGTCGAATATTGCTGTGACAAAGTAAAACACTTCTATAGGCCAATAAGCACACACATACGTTATTTGTAAGCAACAAAATATCGAACAGAAGCTACTGATATCTACCGGAAAATGTGTCGGGAAACGATGGTGGTACGGCGAATAGAGCTGGCGTGAACCATGAGCTCGGCGGCGGGGTGGCAGGGGTAGGATTAGTGCAAGACGGTTGCTTCATTCCAATGACGAATAAGCAGCATTGAAAACTAACGTACAAGTAGAAGCGTGAGAATGCACTATGCGTCAAACATACTACCATTTGTGTCTCCGCGAAAAAAAAATATGAACACACGAAGTGCACGAATGCGAAGAGCCAGAAAGGAGCAATGGCTCGTCTTGGCGGACAGGCAGACGTATGCTCGCGGCTTCGTCACACTTCTCGCAATTTGCTTTCTAGAAGTGGATGCACGATGCGTGAAAGAGCCAACTTAAAACCCCCGCCCGCTGCCCTTCCTCTGACACTCCATAACCTTCATAACCCCTCTGGTTCGTGTGCGACCCCGCCTAGCCTATCTTCAAGACCTCTCTCCATCTACCCAATGCAGTCTACACTTTGCGATGCTTCTCTCATCCTTACGCCGGCATTATTCCTTATTCTTGGGCAAAAAGATGACTCTCGTTGGTGCTGGCGTAAGTTTCTATACGTCCATATACCATATAATGCTAGGGAGTTAGCGTGCAAAACGCATGCCGAAAGGTTTTAAACAGCATACGAGACGTACAGGAGGATCGGACTGTCTCTCTACTTCGGCATAGTTCTTCCTATGGAAAGGGGTGACGGTTCTACTTCAGCCCGTCATGAGCTTTGCCCCCTACTCGCCGCTTCCACTGATAGCCTCATTCGTTCTTAACCCGTCGACTGGCGTTACGGTCATTTGCAACTCACATCTTTCTCGGCGCAAGCCTGGCGATTGTCCTGTTTTTTCTGCCAAGCCGAACCCGTCGGGCAGCGCATTTTACGTATGTAATGACCTGCTACTACGTAAGTGCGCATGTACAACTATGCCCCGTCGGTCCCGTGTGGACAGACGGAAAGGAAAGTAAACACGCTACATTCGCTAAGCAGAGGCCATCTAATAAAACAAAAATAGAAGTGACAGTCTTTGGTTTGTACTTTGGCTGTTCATAACTGCTCTTATTTACACTGTCGTTTGTTTTTGCCGTACATTCAGAATGTTTTTTGTTGCAGAAGGACCGACACGCCATTCACGGGCTTAGCAGAATGAAGAATTAGCTAGAAAATGAGACGTGAGAGAAGCGTATCATTCGGACAATTCCTTTAGACTTCCTTCCCTGCTTTCTGTGACTACCTGACCCATTTACTAATTGTAGACAAGGCGATAAAAAAAACCCTATGTACTGTGGCTTTTTTATCATTGGCTTCATGATTCAGCTATCTTCCGTAATGGGGCTTTCCGTACCCAAACTGCACTAAAGGTAAAAATCCCTGTGCCCATCTTTTTTATCACTCTGCACGCTATTCTGTCAGTCGCAAGTGGTGGCAAAACTGTTAGCGATAGAATTCATATCAGTACACGAGCCGTACGTTGTAGCCAGTCTGGAAAACACAGGCGTAAACAAAGCAGCCCTATTCATTGAAAATAGTACTTGCTTTTACCGGTATCGGGCATGAGTCAGTATCTGCATATGCGCATGGTGGAGCTACGTAGTTGACCTTTGGAAAACGGGGTTGTCACAGTTCTCGCTATAGACGCTATATACGATACAATTCGCGGAGCTTTCCCTTAGCCAATGGCCGTCGAACGTGCGTCACGTGCCGCCGCTGCTGCTTTCGCAGTGCGCTTTCTGCCATTGGATTGGAGAGACTAAAGGGAACTGTTGATAGTTCCTGTAGACGAAATATCACGAGTTGAACCGATCTCTTCCTTCTCGTCCTCCATGTGTCTTAGCACGAGTCCCCGCTTTATACAGCTTATCAAATCGACGTCCGTTGGGTTGGATAGAACGTCGACATCATACGCACTCATAGAGATAGGCATCTCTCGTCGCTTCGATACGAGTTTCCTGCAAGAAATTCACGTAGGTGCTATTGGTTGTCATATACAGTGCATTTAGACACTCATCGTCTTGGCAACAAAAGCATATTGCCAGCACTTAGTCAAACATACAAGTATAGCTACTCAATTTCATACTCGAACACGCGGTCGGAAAAAGGGTACCCACGGTAAATATATGGATACGAAGCTTGTCATATACTGATTCCATTCTGAAGTAGCATATAAGCGGGTGTTTGCGATTTATTAGCTAGCCATTAAGTTGATTTCTCACTATATGGAACAGTTTCAATATGAAACATTTAATGCTTTGGTAGACTGTTTACATGTGCAGTATATTGATTGTGAAAATAGGCGCGGCTCTAGTTCTATGTAAAAACCGATCGAAGTCATCTGTGTTGAATGTAATAGACAACGCCTTAAACCTGTTGCTGCTTCCTCCTTGCGGTTTTCTCACGCGGGAACGTGATCCACCCTAAGGCCACATAAGGTCATTTAACAATCATAACAATTGGCATATAATGAAACATGTACAGTACAAACGTTGACACTTTGGTCCTTTGAAGGTTTCGGATGACCGGAACCAATCTGAAGCCTTCAATGGCTTCTGACTAGTCGAGCCCTGTTCTCAGATACATTAATTATAGGTTTTTATAGACCAATTTCGACGTTTCAGCAGACCAAATTAGATTGTAATTTTTCAAAGAACATAAACAGCGAGGCGTTTTCGTTGTACCCAATTGACATTATGGTACGCACCATATAATCGCTAATTTATGCACCGTTATATACACGTGCACAGCATAATAAAAACTGGTGTCTGAACCCCATTAGATTTTACCCTGACAATTAGAACAAGCAACTGTTGTTTGTTGCAATAGCTTTAACTTGTAATTTCGTGTAAGTCAGCCGTGAAACTTGTCCTCTAATTTGCAAATTCAGGAATAGTGCTGAATAAGATGTTTACCTGTAACACTGGGGACGTTGGCGTCCATCTATAACACCGTTGATTAATAGCCCATTAGCCTGTGACCAGTTCTTTTCATTTCAATTCTACAACGATTAGACTGGTACAGAATAGCTGAACATTTATAGGTAACGTCAAGGAAGGACCTGTCAACCTTTAACCAAAAAGCCAATTCTTTGGCTGTATGTAGGCTTTTCAGTGAAGTTTGCTTTAATACATTGCTTATGAGGTTTGTTCCACTAAGTAACCTATTATAGGCTAGACCTAGGAAGGGATATAGCATGATAAATCTGGAAGACATATGATCAGAAAAGTTTCGATAAAGAGGAAGAATTTCATTTTTATTATAGAACTTTCTATTTACGCACGACGTTGTTATTTAGGTAGAAATATCAGTCATGTAGAGCAATTACTAAGTGTCAATATATTTGGTATCAGCATTATGTACAGTGTGTTATATAGGAAACCGAAACTTAAAAGGGACACACTTTGGACCGTCTCGAGGCAGGAATCAACTGACTGAGGTCAATTTGCAGAAAAAAAAAAGCCTTTTTGGCTTGCAAACCAATGGAATTTAACGTACGACAATCTATTCAATTTAGCGACCTTAGATTGACCGCATCAACAATCATTTTTTTTTTTCTAGTTGTTCTGTTTTTCATTGAGAGAAAAGGATTATTGCGAGAGTAGTTCCTTTCTTCTCGCTTATTGTTCGCCCTTGCCTCATAGTAAAGATGACTCATGGCAGTCTGAAAGATGTATACCTGCACTTCTCAACGGCAATCGACAGTCTGTAACCCAGGGCGATCATGACAATTGTTCGACACGCTTCTGCCACTTCCGCTCGATCAACTCAACTTCAATATATATAAACAGAAAATAAAGTTATCAACTTAACCGAAAGTGTTCATAGGATCTGTGTGAGTTTGTTCTGGCAGAGAAACTAATATATGACCGTTATACCCAACTGATTCAACAAATTGACGATTGATAACCACCGCGGCTGATTCGACTCGTCTGACAATTTCATTGCCAGCAGCGGCATACCTGTACAAAAATTTTTCAACGTGTGCAAGCTTGCGTGGCAATCCCGACATAAACATATAGAATCAAGGTGAGACTCCTGCTATGGGTAGATCCTGTCTTTGATATCAGGTATGTGGCGATCAACAATGTATAGAACCGTTTAATCATGTTTACCGTTGTATTATTGAGCTAAATATGTTAAACAATCATAGTAAGCGCTCGTTGTGTTTACTTACTAAATGCGGATGCGATGAAGTATTGGTTAACGATTAGACTCTCAAACGTTGCATTTTGCCCTATGCAGGATTTGCGACTGATTCAAGAGTAACGATACTTATTTAGTGCGTGTGGTACGATCCCCCGCTAACTCTGATTAGGTGCACTCATGAGATAGCGAACCTAGCCCAACTGCCCGAATTTAACGACGACAAGAATGTTTGCATTTGCTAGCGGCCGTTTGTTTCTATCGCCTTTCTTTTTCTCTGTCTGGCATTCTTGACTATCTCGTAGAAGTTTGACAAAAGCTGCTGTCGTTCGAAGTACTTTACTTGCTTCGAACATTCGAATTTCTGAATTAGCTCTCCTCAATCCTCTCAAAACAGAGTCCCAGTGTTCCCCATAGCACACCTCACTCTATCCCTTCGCTCTGGTCCCTGATCTTTCGGCTCTAATGGAGCCGGCGGGCGCTCACGCGAAATAAACGAGAACAGAGATGGCACTGCAAATGTCGATAGGTAGGCGGTGCAAATATTAAAAAAGAAAGTGTCTTTTGGAGGCCAAGGAGCATTTCCATTCGTAATCGTAATAATACCTCAAAATTAGGCTCCTTCAATCACTCACCGCAGTCTCGTTTGGTCATGCGGCCGTCGTACGGCTAGTTGAGGATAGGGGTGCCGGGGAGGCAGATATCGCGGTTTGGGAGACTAGACGTGCGTGCTGGCCTGGCGTGGCCTGGGTTAAGGTGACTAGCTGAATGTGCGACTGGAATGAGAAGGCTTGCTCGGTTACTATTGTAGTAGTGATAGTTGTGGCAGTGAGCGGCAGAGTAGTTCAAATGCCGTTCAAACAGTTTTCATACGGTTGGTTGACTGGCTTCTCAATGTACCGCAATCATGGTCGATGGCGGTCGCCGCTGCTACTGTGGTGCGTTCCTGTATTAGTAGCAGTTGTAGGCGTACTAGTAATAATATCTATGCTTGTGCTTGCACCCGCGCGCTGGCCCCATTCAGTTGGTGCCGGCCGTAGCCGCATCGGCAGCAGCAGCGGTATCCCAGTACGCCGTTCCCTGCCCTTAATTCAACCCAATTCAAACCCAACCAAACGAACTAAACCAACGACACAGCACCCCCTTCAAATTAGGCACTCGCGGCGTGCGCGAACGCTACCGCCGACTACTTCGGCGACGTAGTCGACGACGACGATGAGGGAAAAGGGAGAGAGCAACCGCGGTCCGACGCGTCGGCCGCGGCCGGGCCGCCCGTTCTGCTGCTACTGCCGATGCCAGGCAGCTAGCTAGTTTAGGCTACACTGCCTGCCGAACCTAAAGCAAAGCAGAGCACAGACTCTAAGCACCAGCACCACCACCATTGCCACAGCTTCAGAGGCGGCAGCAGCAGCAGCAGCAGCAGCCGCCTCTGCCGTCGTGCCGCCGCTGCCATCGCCACCGCTCGATTTTTGAAGAACAACAACAAAAAATTCGAAATGGGGTTCCGGGGGGCACGCATTGGTGACGTCACAGTCACGTGGTGCGCGAGAGCGGGAGCCATTGGCGCGCGTTTTTAATTGTATCTGGAGGGATGGAGCCGTAGGTCCGCGGAATGAAGGCGGGCCGGCGGCCGCGGTGGGAGAGGGTGGTGGGTGCCCCACGCCTCACCGGCGGCGCGCGGGAGATTCTCTTTGAGATGTGCGTCTGGGTGTGTATGTATATATATGTATATATGCGTATTGTATGCTGGTTCCGACTCCGACTTTGGCTGTGCTCTGTTCTGCCGTGCTGGTTGTGAGCAGAAGCAGCAGCAGCAGCAGCAGTAGTAGCAGGACTCTCTGTCTGTTTTCTGTGCATGCTCGATGAACGGCCTGCCTGCTGCTTGCCTGTACCGGGCTGCTGCTGCTGCCGCCGCCTGGTCGTGCCTGATACTCTCTCGTTTTTCCAGTTGTATCTCTCTCGTTTTCTCACTCTGCCTAGCAGCAGCCCCTCTGCCTCTCAACCGAACGAACGACTAGCTGCCGGCCGAACGGGGGGGGGGGGGGGGCTCTATGTATTTCTAAATAAAATATTATTACGCCGCTACTACCCGCCACCGGCGCCACTCGTTTGCCAGCCAGCCACCTAGCTCTTCGTCAGTGAGTTCGTGGATCCCGAGCGGGTTAGACGACGTTCGTCAGTCAAATGACGACGACGAGGCCGGAGTAAGATCGCGCTCACAAGTGCCCGCGCGAAGACGAACGGACGGATAAATGAACACACAGACAGACAGACAGACAAACAGCATTACCACCGCTGACTTCTCCAACAACCCTAACAAACTAAGCCAACTATATAAATACCTGACTGACCAACTTAAATAATCGAAGCAATTATTTACAATACACTCCTTGACACTAGACCGACTGTTATCAATCATACTACTGTTATTAGACGGAAAAATAACGACAATAGAAAAGTTTGTTGAAGGCACGCGTGATTACTTGTACACTTCATCTGAACTGGGCAGGACGTGTGCGATTTGGACCTGTCGTGCTGATTCTGGTAAAAGTGGTTGTGCTGGTGGTGATGGTGATGGTGGTCTTCAAATTTTCTTGCAAGGAAAGAGCAACGTGTGTGCGTGTATGATTCAGCAGGACCGCCTATTATTCACGCAAGACAGGGTACTATAACATCTTTTTCTTTCTTTTCAATACTATCCAGTTCCGTTTTAGTTTCCACGCGCTTGAACTTGTCAGCCGAAGTCGTTGCTTATGCACGTGGCACTCACCACTAGACAGGAAGCTGACCTCAGCAGACCTTGACCGGACTTAAAGAAGTGACGAAAAACAGATGACACATTAATCGTTTAACCACGTGCTAAACTTCTTAAGAACAACAAGCTCTCGTACTGGTGATCAGACGGAGCGAGTGACCAACAAAACAATAACTACCTTAAGCGATACCTACGCTAACATTAGGGTGTCTGCAATTGTTCCAAACTTCGCTTCAAGCTTCACTTCATCGACATCTCTGTGATGGTGACCGTAAGTTTCTAATGTCGAAGTGAGTGGGAGTTGCAAGTGATTCTCAGGGAGCCCAGTTGCTAGCAACATCGATCGACGTCGTCGCGTATGCTCTCATGACGCTGTAACAAATCACCTCAGAAGGTTTTCGTTTAATAATTGCTGAAGTCGTCACGCATGTTTTGTATCTTTACGTACGTATAGTTGATGGACGTCAACGTAAGTGTGAAATGTGTCTTGTCTTGCATCTTTCTTTTTGCACTTCTAGTTGATGCACACTAACTTCGGGTAATACTGAAAGTGAGCAGAGCACATGTGACTATAGGGCTTTAAGACAACTTCCACGAGGGGCGAGCGTGCACTTCTAATCAGACTATGCCAAATGTCTGTCTGAGAGCTAAGTCCGCTATTTCCGTTGTATAGGTCTCTGTTTGGCAAGATGTAAATGGGAATAGATGGCCGTAACTCATTTTCGACTAGCCGATTACACATCCGACATCCATTTTGGCCATGTGAAGCACGCCTCTTTAACCGTGAAGTTTTGAAAGATAAC